>NC_056737.1:265283000-265395763 GCF_019279795.1 Protopterus annectens
ACGGATTATACACAGCACAGCACTGTGTATAATCAGCAGCACAGACGGATTATACACAGCACAGCACTGTGTATAGTCAGCAGTGCAAAAGGATTATACACAGCACAGCACTGTGTATAATCAGCAGCACAGAGGGATTATACACAGCACAGCACTGTGTATAATCAGCAGCACAGAGGGATTATACACAGCACAGCACTGTGTATAATCAGCAGCACAGAGGGATTATACACAGCACAGCACTGTGTATAATCAGCAGCACAGACGGATTATACACAGCACAGCACTGTGTATAGTCAGCAGCACAGAGGGATTATACACAGCACAGCACTGTGTATAATCAGCAGCACAGAGGGATTATACACAGCACAGCACTGTGTATAATCAGCAGCACAGACGGATTATACACAGCACAGCACTGTGTATAGTCAGCAGCACAGAGGATTATACACAGCACAGCACTGTGTATAGTCAGCAGCACAGAGGGATTATACACAGCACAGCACTGTGTATAATCAGCAGCACAGAGGGATTATACACAGCACAGCACTGTGTATAATCAGCAGCACAGACGGATTATACACAGCACAGCACTGTGTATAATCAGCAGCACAGAGGGATTATACACAGCACAGCACTGTGTATAATCAGCAGCACAGACGGATTATACACAGCACAGCACTGTGTATAATCAGCAGCACAGACGGATTATACACAGCACAGCACTGTGTATAGTCAGCAGTGCAAAGGATTATACACAGCACAGCACTGTGTATAATCAGCAGCACAGAGGGATTATACACAGCACAGCACTGTGTATAATCAGCAGCACAGACGGATTATACACAGCACAGCACTGTGTATAGTCAGCAGTGCAAAAGGATTATACACAGCACAGCACTGTGTATAATCAGCAGCACAGAGGGATTATACACAGCACAGCACTGTGTATAATCAGCAGCACAGATGGATTATACACAGCACAGCACTGTGTATAATCAGCAGCACAGAGGGATTATACACAGCACAGCACTGTGTATAATCAGCAGCACAGACGGATTATACACAGCACAGCACTGTGTATAATCAGCAGCACAGACGGATTATACACAGCACAGCACTGTGTATAATCAGCAGCACAGAGGGATTATACACAGCACAGCACTGTGTATAGTCAGCAGTGCAAAAGGATTAATACACAGCACAGCACTGTGTATAATCCCTTTATACTGCTGTTAGTTGGGATTATCTGAATTGATGCAACCTATTATTAGCAAAATTAAACTTGTATGAATTGTATTACTGTCCAGATCTCACAGCACGCGTTGTGAGCATAAGAGAAATTGTGAGACTTCACACAACATTTATGCTTTAATTGGCCCAGCATTGCTGATTCTGTGTTGATGTAGGATGTTATCAAAAATGCACCAGTGCATAGCAGCCAAATTAAACACTGGACTACCGACTAACCCTATAATTCTATCTTAAGATCATAAGTACTTATTGAAAAGATTATGCCACACTGTTTCAGAAGGCTCTCCTTAAGTATCAGGCTGATGGTTGTGTGCTGTTGGGATCTAGTTCCTTCTCAATTCTGTCCAAATGAAAGTATTGCACCAGGCCGTGGCAACTTGACTTGGATATGAATGTAGAAAAAAAGAAGTAAAGAGGTCTGATAAGTGCCAGGCAAACAGTAAATCCTCATTGCCAGCACTTCTGAAAAGGCATGGTCTAAGATGCATGTGGATTGTGCTGTCCCCATTCCTTGAGAAATGCTTTTTAGTTTTGATTGATGCTCATTCTAAGTAGATGTATGCATATGGCATAATTTCCTCAATTTCTTAAAACTGAAAATAGGTGCTGGTACACAAGCTATTCTATAAATGCTCATCTCTGGAAATGCAACATCTTTCTCTAGTATAAAATTTGCAGATTTTATGAACGGAAATGGAAAGGGTCACATGACTACTATTCTGTTTTTGTGCTTCCTTTAACTGCTTGGCAGAGAATGATGCACAGACTTTGGAAGAAAAGATGAGGAAAACAAAAGGTGAAAATATAAAAAGCAAAACTGTTAAGGGGACTTACTCACCTACACAATTATACCTGAAGTATTGGCATTGTTTACCTTGTGTTATGTCACGAAGGCCAAGATCTACTTCTAACTTACAATTAGCATGTTTGAAAGAAAATATCTCTAAGAAACAAAGGGTTCAGAAAAAGACATTTGACAAAAATGCCAAGTTGAGACATTTCCAAGGTCACAGAATACAAAAAAAAAAAAAAAGAATAAATAAACATTTCTTTGCAGGAGAGCAAGTCCCCCTACACTTCAAAAAATTGGGGGCAAGCCCCATACCCCAAACTAAATATCCTACCAACTCTGAGAGTTGACTCCCCTTGGAAATGAGGGAGAAAATGAGGAAAACTCAACACTTGCCTCCTCTCTGAGTCTAGCTGCCATGACATGAAACTGGCAATCTTTTTAAGTTTGACATATTGAGTGTCAATCACATATGTGGTAGAAAACAGTAGGGATCTCCATAAATGGACCCCTGGAGCTACTGAGTAATTTAAAACCTTTGTGTTAATTGATGACTATAGAGAATGGTGCATCAGAGAAAAGGCATGTAGATCATTTAAGAGCTAGATTTAGAGGAACTATACTCATTTGTGAACATAAGAAAGAGATGCAAGAGTCAGTGGGCAGATGTTTTATCATGCCTTTTTGGCACAGGTACCCAATACATATCTCACATTAACCTCTTTCCTCTAAAATCAGAAACAAAGTCAAAATTAATCTGTGACAAACATCCCAAAATCAGGGTCAATTTTTTTCAGTATTGGTAATATTCAGTTAGAAAGTTGATACAATAAGATTTGTATTACTCTACATTTTCTGAAGAAAAAGAAGGCTGTATCTGTAAAATCTAGACCTATTTGGTGATATTAACTGTCGCTGTTTTCTCACAAAATTACACATTTATCAGGAACAAAGCATAATTCTGAATCAAAATCAGAAATGTCCCTGAAAATTAGGTTAACTTGCAGGGTATGGCCGATATAACTGGGGAATCACTGCTCAGAAATGATAACCTGTGACTTTTGTGGAGGGGGGGGGGGGGCAGGCATTGTTTGGAATTGCCAGATTCACTTGTTACTACTGCCACAAGTGAAGCTAGGGTTGGGGGGAGAGTAGCAGCGCCAGGTGCAAGGTGTTAAGGGGTACAATTGGTAGTAGCTGATGAGGTGGTATTGCAGTACTGTCATTCAGAAATAAATGCTGATACTATTTTTGCAGGCAGGGCTGAAGTACTGAAGCACTTCATGTGTAGTATTCTAACTGTAGCAAACCACTTGTTACATTTGCAGTAAGCAATTTGCTACAGATTCAAGAAGATCTTTTTTGTCATCAGCATGTAGGCTTTATTAATTTATTTGTTCAACAACTTTAAGTTGAAGGGTGCCAGATCAGGGAACTGCACCAAGTGCTAGAGAAGCTAAGGCTCTGATCACTGCACCTAAACATACTATCATACATGAAAGGTGTACCAGATCGTTGTAGTTAGTGGTATTGTCTAATTATGATGTTACAAGCCCTACATTTTCAGAATATAGGCAATTATAAACAGAACATTTATTTACTAAAACTGCAGTTACACAAGTTATTCTTAACAGAAAAAAGGGGTGGCATTGTATAATTGACAGTATGATGATGCAATGAATAGTAGTAGTTTGTCAGTGCAAGAGGTTCTCCAGTTCTTAGCCAGGGTGCCTTCTATGCATGTCTGCATGCCATCCATATGGTTTTCATGTTTTTTTTCCAAGTACTCCGGTTTCTTTTTACCTCCAAAAGACATATAGTAGGCAAACTATTGGCAACTTTAAATTGTCTTGTGGGGTGTATGTGTGTGTGTGTGTGTGTGTGTGTGTGTGTGTGTGTGTGTGTGTGTAAGAGGTATAGAAGAAATGCCTGCTACTTGATGGTGTCTACTGTTCACAGGGTCACATGACTAATAAAGTATGGATGGATGAATTTTGCATATGTAATTTTGGATCCCCTTCTAAACCTCGAAATCCGATATAATCGAAAATCATTTTTGCGAGACGAAAATACTGAAAACTTGAATTCCCGAATGGCAAATTTCTCCCAGGGTAAAGAAACACTTGCCCAACATGCCATTTTTCTCCAGTGTGGTGCGATTCTAAAGTAAAAGTAATGTCTTTCAGCTTTTAGGGGTTAGGGGTCGCCACAACAGAACTCTGGTCCGCTAATGATTGGCAGTGGATTTTTATGGTGTCGAGTTGCCAACCCGATGTCCAACCTTCAAAGAAGGCACACCCATTCATGCACGCACCTACCTGCATGCCTTTTTTAAACGTTACTCGACTGCAGGGAGGACATGCAGACTCCACACAGAAGGTGCTCCAGCCGAGAATCGAACGAGAGAACCTCTTGCAGTGAGGCAACAACACTAACTGCTGCACCACCACGGCCTAAGTGTGTGGTGTGATTCTATATTTGGTATATGTAGTTGTGGGGGGGGGTGTTACTAGAGTGTATTTTTTGTTTAATTTTGGGCAAGTGTTACCCTGGAAAATGTTCGCCATTTGGGAATTCAAGGTTTCGATATTTTCATCTCGTGAAAATGAGTTTCGATTATATGGGATTACTAGGTTTAGAAGCAGATCCGTAATTATATATAGATACATAGTCACACACACACACACACACACACACACACACACACACACACACACACACACACACACACACTCTCTCTCTCTCTCTCTCTCTCTCTCTCTCTCTCTCTCTCTCTCTCTCTCTCTCTCTCTCTCTCTATTTCCTTGCAGTACTAGAGATTGCCACCAGATGGTGTATGTGCTTTAGATGTGTACATTGAATTGTATGGATTATGAGTTAGTTGAGCTGGCATTCTAAATATAGTTTGATCCTGTTCATGTAGATGCTTCTGTGAAGTTTAGATCACATACTAAACTGTTTGACCTACAGCAGGTATTTGCCTTTGTGTCCAAAAAACAGTTAGATTGATGATCCTCAGATTTTGCAACATCTTGATATGTAACAATGTTGAATGCTTTTGATAACTGAGAGGATTGTTTTAGACCTTAGGTATTTTTGCTTGCATCAGTTTTTCATCTCAAGAGTAGAGGAAACTGTAGGTGTTTACTAATCTAGAAGAAGATGACATATGGAGAAAGATTAGAAAATTTGTTGCCAAGAAGGCCATTGCAGTTATAAAACATGATGCTGTTGACTAATGGAATTCACACCATAATGACTTGGTTGTAGCTGCATTGATAAATGTTGGCTGTGGTCAGTACATATTTTATGATTACAGGGGAACATTTAGTTTCACTCATATTTGCATGTTTTCTGGTTTGAAATCTGAAAACCACAATTTACATGTTTTAAGTACAGCCATGGAGGTAACCATTTGAAATGTAGGGACTCACTAGAAGAGGTCCTGAAACATGAAAACTGAATGGCAGAAATATCGAACTTAAATATATATATATATATATATATATATATATATATATATATATATAGTTCAAGATGCCATTTCTTGGAATATTCCCTTTTCTTTGAGGTACGGCAATCTTTGAAGTTAGTATGTATAAGTCAGAAGGGTGGGAGTGAGTTTGTCTCCACCCTCGCAAAAAGAAATTTAAAGGAGAACAGAGATTTTCTATACTCGCTTTTCTCCTGTGTCTTTGGTCTTTTTTTCGGCTTGTCAGCATTCGGCATTATATCTCTCAACTGTCCAGATTTTCGCAGAATATCCAGATTTTTTGCCTGATATTTTTGCTCTGTTGCTCATAACATTTGTAGTTTTCTGACAAATCACTGAGGACTGAAGTAACTAAATCATGAAAGGCACTTGCATTTCAAATGTCATTATCAGTCAGAAAATGCATGGTGACACAAATCCTGTTATTCTAACAACTTTCTAAGTTTGCAAAGCCAGTATTTAAACATTGTCCCTATTTTTGGGTCTTTGTCCCCCCCCCCCATTATTTTAGGCTTTGTCCAGATTTCTTGCACTTAGAGATTGAGAAGTATGCTTGGCATTTCAAGAGCCAACATTTCGATAGGGAGCCACTGGTGGAGTCTCATACTTGCCACTGACTATCTTTGCAGGATAAGGTATTTGATATAAAATATTCAAACAGTATTTGATATAAAATATTTAAGCAGCTATATTTACTTAGTTATATCACCTTTCTCATAGGACAATGATGTTTAGTTCTATATCTGTTTAATTACCAGTATGTCATTAATATAATCTACAGTACTCAAGATGTATATGTTAAAAAAGTTATATAAAAATGTTAACATTTTATTCCAGGTAACGTAGTAGTAGCCTTCTCTCTGTATACTCTAGTGTTGTTTTAGCACTCTGTAATAGATAGGTGGCACTATTTTCCTGACTGATTTGTGTCCTGGTAAAGATGCAGAAAATGTCTGTTGTGTACTGCATTCAGTGATGGAAAGCAATTAAAACTGCAAGAAGGCAAACACATTGGCATGCCACAAATGCTTACTAAAGGTTGTGAGAGGGTGAGGTAGGATGAAGCAAGTCAGAGTCACAGAATGCAAAAGGCTGTCATGGGAATATTCCATGGGAAAATATATTGCATGCAGTTATGACTCATGACCATCTGGTATTGCAGAAAACTGGTTTTAATATTTCGAGGATGACAGCTGTACCAAATGACTCAACTGAGTGTGAAGCATGCAAGTTACAGTACAACTGACAATTATTGCAAAACTGACTTAAGAAACATTCAGAATAAACAAGCACTTGGGTTTTCTTTCATCAGATATATGTTTCTCTCTCTCTCTCTCTCTCTCTCTCTCTGTCTCAACTGGCAGTTCAGGACACTTCTAATTTATAAATTAAAACCTCCCTTTCTTACATCCCTTCCACATTTGTTAATTGATACTTCTTCAGCCTGCATATCAAACTCCCACAGCTGCAGAACTTAATTTTTGCCTTTTGCAAGCATAGTTTTTCTGCCTCATTGGACTTATTCACTAGCTGAGTAAGGGTAGATAGAGGCAATTTGCTTGCTTTCTAGCGCTGTGTCAAATTGTTAAAGTTTCTTGTTTGGCTCACTGCACTCACTTTGTGAATTTGTCATTCATAGAAGGAAAATGACTGTCCTGTGCACATGGCCAGTAGAGCACAACTATTTCCCAATCTAGCAGGCAGGCTCCTGTCCTGGCAACAGCAGTGTACAAACTTAACAAAGAAGGAATAGAGGAGTCTTCCATAGTGTCACACAAGGTAAAACACGTATTTTCTTTAGATTTACTTTAGTCTAAACTATTTTATCAGCACAAAGCTAATTATTTAAGGATTTGTTCCCAGTTTTTTAAATGATTTGCTGAGTCCATTTCGGTGTATCTGGACTTCTCTGTGGTCTGGTATAGACTTAGCTGAAATAGTGTTTAAAGTAATGAGCTGTGAATAAGGGGTATGATGTCCTGTAGATGTGGACTTTGTGTACGTTCTTTGTGACATAAGCACCCCAGACCAAAACTCCAGAATTAACTTCTAATGACTGATAGCTGTATCAATAGTCTTACTTTGTTAAAACAGATGTTGATTATATTATGAAACTGGAACAATACTAAAGAACTATGCATTCTCTAAGATAAGGCAGATGAACATGTGATCATAGATTTGTGCTCGTCTCTGTGACAACAGAAAATTCACTATTTGAAAATGTTGTCCAGGTCCACAAAGTCAATTTATGGGTCTAAAATATTAAAACATAGTTTGTTATAATATTCTGAACGTTAGCAGCTGCTCTGTTTATAGGAGATACTTCTCCTGACATCACACATTGCCCAATTCATGGTGAAGTGGAGAAAGATCACTTCTACTGTCTGAAAAACTCCTAAAAAGACAGTTTTTAAATGTCTTTCAATGATAGGAATTCATTTTACCGTTTGCAGTTATAACCCTCCCACCCTCATTTATACAATAAACATTTTAGCTTGACCTTAATAGTAATTTTTTTGTCCATGTGTTTTTTTCAAAGTTTTATCAGTTTTGTCAGTGTCCAGGCTACAAATGCTAGTCACAAATAGTTTCATAGGTTCATAGTTGTATACTAGGCTAACGGCCACTAGGGCCCTTATAAACCTAGCCATCAACCTAAATGTGGCTCACAAATTTGATTTATATAAGTGGGAGATTTACTGTCTCCCTCTGTCCATCACAGACATAGATGCCAGACCAGGAGTAAATTTCTGATTACTCATCTATTGATCCAAGTTGAGGTTAAATATCGATAGGGATAGTGATAGGGAGGAACTCTGCTTTAAATGGATGTGGAACCTGTCCTATTTATGTCCCAAGCAAAATTTTGGTCTTTTTATTTAGCAGTTCTGATGTTGTTTATTTTCTTGAGGTGCAAACGATGCATCAAAACATGGTCTGGAGATGCCTTGTATGCCAAAGATAACCTCCAGAAGTCTGTATAGTACTGACTAAAAAGACAGAGCCTTGAGGCAATCAGCATAGGACATTATGTTTACTCTCTGTATTCATTTTGTAAGGAACCTTTATGGGCATTCCAGTTGCTGCACTTGTCTGGTAAGTTACATACTATAGGAGGCATATTATATGATGGGTCTGATGAGGACCGAGTATAGTGGTACAATGTCCTGCCTGGATCTAGATGCCATGCCCTTGCCTATAAGTTGAGAAACATTGGACATGTGTTGGTCAAATGCTAGGTTACTATATACATGAGTTCCCAGAGCCCTGACTAATGAATCAACTTTTAGGCATGCTTTATTGATGATGTAGTTTCCAGGTTGAATGATTTCCAAAAAAGTACTATAATGCATTTCTTGGTACTGAATTTTAAGACATGGCTTTGGCACCAAGCATTTGTCTGTGTCAGACCTTCCTGAAGGATGTTCTCATCATGGGGGATTCAATGACTCCTCCCAGTTTGCAATCATCTGTGAACTTGGCTAGCCAGTAAAATGTTTTAGCCAGATCCAGGTAGACAGTGTGCACAGTTTCCCCTCATGTATTTCCTTAGTGACCTTTTCAAAGACGTCCACTAGATTAAGTAAGCAGGACTTTCCTTTGACAAAGCCAAACTGAGATGGATCCAGTGTCTGTAGGTCTCCTATTATCAATAATTTATATGATAATTCTTTCTATGGATTTGCAAATAAAACTAGTCAAACTAATGGGCCTGTAGTTTCCGGAATCTTTTGAAGATGCCCCCTTATGAAGGGGTGGGTCATCGCAGTCCTCCATTCAAGTGGCACAAAGCCCATTTTCAAACTACAGTTAAATAATGACTCCAGTGGTATTGATAAGTCATATTTTAGACCATTCAGGAGGTATCCTGGTATGTTATCAGGACCTAGTAAGGCTGTGTTCTTGACTTTAGCATGTGCAGCCAATACATGTTCCCTAGTTATAGTTGGAGGGGCTATGTTTAAGGGTATTTTGGGGGGGGGTGGTTGGGGCTAAAGTTATAACTGAATTTGTTAGCTAGCATGTTCACTATATCACCAGGCTTGGTGAATGTGGCAGCATTAACAACCAGTTCAGCACATTAAGGTGTACTGCCCTTGAGGTTTCTGATATAGCTGAAGAAGTCTTATGGTTATCTTTCACCTGGAAGGATATCTTAACCTCAAAATTGGCTTTACTTGACCTAATAAGCCCTCTAAATCCTGTTAATTTCCTATTTAGTTTGATGAGAGAGTTTTTTTTTCTTTATGGGAATTACCCTTGCTGATGTTTGCCATACTGCTTTCCCTTTTGTAGTATATTCTGTTTAATCTGGGATGCCACAAGGGCAGTTTATTTCTGGGTCTAGTCCTGGGCTTACTTCTGGTAGGTGGAGCAGCCTCAATGCAGCCATTGGCATGGTTTTACAGACATTCTGAAAGCACTTTAACATAGGCTGCTGTGTTCTCAGTGTTTGGATTAGCACCGAATTTTAACAAGCCATCACTTAATAAAAGGTAATTTGCCATGGAATAGTTCCTGAGTGTTACCAACCATTTTCAAACTCAACCCAAGCAGTGGACTGGAAATATCACTACTATTACTGATGATGATAATAATAATAATAATAATAATAATAATAATAATAATAATAATAATAATAAAATAAGTTTGGTAGCAGATGTAAGCAGCACAGCTAACAAACAGAAAATATAAGATAATATACACTTCTAGAAAATCACATGTAAGAGAGTAAGAACCTGATGATGCAAAAGTTAGGAAGAACAGGAAAGACACACAGAGGGAGTGGTAAAGGAAAGGTGATATAAAGGTGAATGAGTTGGGGGCGAATAGTATAAGATGGACCATGTGAATAACAGTAACTTCATACTGGTGGCATAGGTGTGAAAACCAAGCTTTTCTTAAACTAGAATGTAATTTGAATGTCACTGAAAATGGTGTAGTGATTGCAGCAAATAGCAATGATCATATCTCATCAGCCAACATCATACTACTAATGTCATATAATCAGATGATTAGGGGTTCTAGCCTCACATCAGACATTTGTATTTTCCTATACTGTTTCTGAGACAGCAGCAGCAGTAGGGGATGCTATACCAGAAGTGCTGGCCATCAGATGAGATTTTAAACTGAGGTCCACACATTTTTTTTTTTTTGTTTCTTTTGTGATATTTCAGGTACATGTTTAGAACCTCATGGTACTATTTGATGAATAGTTGAGACTGTCCCATTAGTTTATGGTTAAATTGATCTAACAATGTTGTGACTGAAAAGGGTCCATACTATAGAGTACTGTTACCTGCTTGCTAATTAATAAATAAGCAAACTTTTTTAAAAAAAGCAATTGTCACGCATCTCAAGATATTTAGATTCAAGACATTGCTACTCATAGGTATTACACTAGGAAACAAATGCAGGTAGATTCAGTTAATCAGATGTGTATTGTGGATTTTTCATAAAAGGCTGTGAGAGATAAGCCATTTGGACTACAGGCTACCTTCCCTATCAGGGTTTGATATCAGAGTATAATCAAAGAGAAAAGGATATGGGAACCCTAAGTGAAAGACCTGTTCTGGTAGAGTTTTTAGTTGAATCTAGAAAAGAAGCTGCTGTTAAAAAAGGTATAATTAGTAGGGCATATACAATATTGCACAGTAACTGTAGGAATCAATCAGAGGTTAGAAAAGATTGTGACGTGAGATTGGATAAGCAATTCACAAGGAGACAGTGTGAGGACATATGTATGGCTACCAAGTATGGAACAAGGTCTAGAAGAGAATTTCTGCTTGGTAGTATTTGCATAGGTTTGGCTTTATTGGTCTGAATTTGTCCATTAAAATGATGAATTAAGTCATGGGCATTCAGAATCACCAATTAGCTGAAACACCTGATGTTCATAAGGGTCATTTGCGTATATCCCATGTGCCTCTGATACAAGAGGTTTGGGAGGTCACGCAGAGGAAGTTCTAGCTTTGCTGCAGTTTTCATTTTGTTTTTACTGATTGGTTTTTCAGTGACCTTCTCACTTACTGTTTTAGTTTGTTGTTTGGGATATTTTTGCAGTGACCATAATGATAATGGACATTAGCTGGGTATAACAGCCCTGTGTTTCTTATCCTTAATCAAACACTCTGCTTGTGCTATGCTGACAAGGTCATAACAAGGCTGAAATATGCATATCCACAACTAGTGGGGTTTGCCTTTATTTGCCTGAAATTGTCCATTAAAATGACAAATTAAGTCATGGGTGTTCAGAATTGCCAATTAGCTGAAACACCTGATGTTCATAAGGGTCATTTGCATATATCCCATGTGCCTCTGATACAGGAGGTTTGGGAGGTTACTCAGTGGAAGTTCTAGCTTTGCTGCAGTTTTAATTTTGTTTTTCCTGATTTGTTTTCAGTGACCTTCTCAATTATTCTTTTAGTTTGTTGTTTGGGATATTTTTGCAGTGACCCTAATGATAATGGACATCAGCTGGGTATAACAGCCTTGTGTTTCTTATGCTTAGTCAAACACTCTGCTTGTGCTGATGAGGTCATAACAAGGCTGAAATATGCATATCGACAAATAGTGGGGTTTGGCTTTATTTGCCTGAAATTGTCCATTATAATGATGAATTAAGTCATGGGCATTTAGAATTGCCAATTAGTTGAAACACCTGATATTCATAATGGTCATTTGCACATATCCTGTGTGCCTCTGATACAAGAGGTTTGGGAGGTCACTCAGTGGAAGTTCTAGCTTTGTGGAGTTTTCATTTTGTTTTTACTAATTGTTTTTTCAGTGATCTTCTCACTTATTGTTTTACTAAGCAGACTCCAAAGAATTTTTCCTCAGGTAGATGGCAAATGTTAAGAGGTGTGATGGGGAAGAAATAGGTATCTGGGAACATAAGTTTGAGAATGTAATGAGTTGGCAGACTTTAAAAATTCCCTACAGAGTACTTTGTCAGAAATATTGGGTGAGCAAATAGGTGTAATTAAGGAAATTATTTTTTTTTTGTGCTGAGATACAGAATGTGAATTGCCTTAATATAGTAAGGCCTTGTTAAGTTTAATTCTGATGGCTGCCAAAAATGCAATAACTAGAAAATGGAAATCAAAGTCTAAACCAACGGTATTTGAAGTAGGGAATATTGTAACAGAGATAAAAGAACTAGAAGTAGGATCTTTACAAAAGGGTAGGAGCAAATTACATAGAAAAACAAATGGAAATTCTGGGAACAATGCATTCAGAAGAATCCTTTGGTGAAGGATTGAGATTTAATGGAAGGCAGGAATTGAGCAATTTATGTAATGCTGGATGGATGATAATTGTATAAAATAATGTATGTGGTGTATTATGTTTGTAACTGTGACCATGTTATTTTATATAAATGTATGTTTGTCAATGTCTTAAGTGATAATTTGATAAATGTGTTAAAAAGGCTGCGGGATGTATTAGTAGAAAATAGATCTCTTCTATCTAGGGATGAGGCAACATGTAGACATTTTGTCCCATGAATTTCTTGTGGTTTATACAAGTTCCCCCTGCAGAAGCTCCCAGATTTGCTTAAACTGCAGTGAAGAGTCTTGGATCAAACTTTATTACTGTACCAGCCTAACCAGATAGAAATATGTCAGCTGGGCTTTTATCAGTTATTGCCCTATAAATAATTGTTATTTTTGTAAGCTGCGTAGTGAAGCTTAGTGTGACCTTCCAGTCTGAAAACGTATATGCCCCTATACAAATAGGAAGCAGAAAGCTAAAAGGTCACATTATATCCCTCCATGCATTTCTAGAGCCATTATGCTGGCACATTTTTTTTTATTAATAACTAGCTGTTGACACATCTGATAAGTGAGCAAAATGCATAAAATGCATCCTTTATCTTTGCCCACTTTAATTTTTTTAAAACATTGTGGCACCTAAGTGTAGTTTTGCTGGGCAGTTTGTACCAGCTGCTGGAGCTGCAGTTATGTGTAGCCCAAGCTGGTTCCAGACCTGTCAGGACTGCAATTATAAAATAAACCCCAGTGGACACTACAGCTATAGGGGCCTCAATGCCAAACTGATCCTATGGGCTCTGCATGATCCTATATGTGTGTGTGTTCTAGCACAAACCGGTCATTTATGTAAATGATGTTGAGAAGAAGAGCAGCTTAAGCTGATGCTGACCAAGGCAGAGAGACCAAGAAGACTGATGCAGTAGATACCTGGAATACATGTATCTGGCACACTATTCTTCAGAAGGTGCTTTGGTTGCACCAAGTGGTTGTCCTTTTAAAGTACATTAGAAAATATGCCTTGGTAAAAGCTCTTAGGATTGTCTGGAGGAATCAAGGCTACTGCATAAATAGAGCCATTTCATGCAGATAGAAACCTACAACCACTATTTGTGTGTGTCCTACATTTTAATATTTGTTTACATTTTTTATTCATTTTTATCTGATTTTCCTTTGTTGTAGTTTTGAAATTTTGAAAATATTGTAGGATCATAGGTTTGAATATCAGGTTTGAAGTCTTGATTGACATAACTTTCTAACTCTTAACTTCTTTAGTCAAATATTCTGAACAAACTAAAAAAGTAATGGTGGGGCAAAGTCTGAAAATCCCCAAATCAGTGACACTTGAAAAACATTACCCTAATTCCCTTTAAAATTTAATAAAGTAATAGGTTTTACATCAAAATGCTTTTTCTGAAGGATGAGAATTAGGAAGCTCTCTCTGGCATTACTGACTTAGCCTTAGTGATTTAACAAAAATAAGAAATTTTATGAGGCATAGGGTACAATATAAGGCAAGCTCAAGGATTTCTGCAAAATTGAGGATAGTTGAGAGGTATGCATAACTACATGTCTGTGTTTGATCACCCATAAAATCATTTAGTGGTTTCTTAAAAATATTAAGAAAGATGTATCATTTAATCTGAGAGGTAGTGTGTTCCCAATATAGGCAGATGCTGTAAGCGAAATCAATGCCTTTTTGTTCCTATTTAGTTCTAGTAGCAAATTACTTGACCTGCTGTCAGACCCAAAGTTTGAGCACTCCATACATAATATTTTAGAAAAAAAAGACTGACTCTGTAGGGTAGTGCAGACTGCTTGGTAATAGTAAGCCACTAATAAAATACATTAGATTATTTTGTGTAATTTGAAAGCTATATGTCACTATTTAAATGTTAAATTTGTAAGCAATGAATGCAGATGTATGACATTATTACACTGTGTAATGAATAGCAGACATGTTTGCCAGAGAGTGTTGTAAAGCATTTCATTCTGTTTTAAGTTTGGTGCATTATTGTAACAAATGTGCCAGTGGCAAGTAGTTCTGTTAGGTTTTTAAATTTACTAATCACATGTATCAGGTTTGCTAGATTCTGTTCTTTTCAATGCATAATAATGTTATTAGATCTAAGCAGGTGATGCATATGATTATTCTACTAAATTGGGTATATGTGTTTATTACAATAGACAAATTTTCATGCATAGATTCCTATAATTTGATCAAAAACTCCAACTATTGAGACTCAGAATGTTGAAAACTCAAAATATTGATAACCTATTTAATGTGGGAGGCAGACCGTCTTGCATCCCCATGTGGGGGCTGTGCCCCTACAACCCCTGCTAATTATATATACCAACTCTGAGAACTGCACAACAGTGGGAAAAGGTTGAATTCCTATTTTCAGTATTTTGAGTTTTTAACATTTTGGATTTCAGTGTTTTGAGTTGTCAATCAAATGAATGGAACTCATGCACTGGTACATATAGGGTACATATACATTCATTAAAAGGTGAGTGAACCTCAAAAGAGAGAGAAAAAAGAGACTGCAAAAAAATACAGCTAAGAGCAAATGGAAAAATGTTGAAAACTTTTCTCCCACCAAAACAGCTCTATGTAAGTAAACCTAGAACAAGCACTGTCTGATTAGTGGTGCTGTTAGAGAAAGGGTTTGTAGTAACATAATGTGTAGGGTTAGGGTTAGCTTAACACATGAGTAAGGTTGGTGGGGGCAAAACACAGATTGGTTAGGCACAGACTCTAGTTCATAATGAAAGATTTGGGACAAAATCACCACTGCTAAATAGAAATAGAATTAACATCAGGTCCCAGATAAATGGCAACTAAGGACATCCACACATAATTATGTAGCACATAACTGGAACAAGTGAGTCCATGGATAAGGTGAACAACTTATTAAATGTTCGACCTGAGCAGATAAACTAAAATCCAGAACAGAGATGTTTGGAATAGTTGCTGAAAGTGCTCATAAATGGAAAACTACAATTATTGTATCTAAAATATGTAGTTTTAGTGACTGGTGTCAAATGGAGCTGCAAAAATCAGTGGCAGACAGACACTGTTACCATTTTCTATCTCTGATAAGTTAAAAATCACCTAAATTACTTATGTAATTTTTAATATACACTATAAAAATTTTGAGAATGCTCATTTCTATTGTGAGAGAATTTGGAAGTTTGTACATGGCAGCTATATTAAATTCCATGCTCACCTTTCTCTGCCATATTGGCAAATAGATAGTTTCTTTTAGCTCTAATTCCCAGATGTTTACTATACCATATGTGTGCATCTCAACTCTCAGTTTCCTTTCTCAAGTATTCTGGACAAAGCCAAGAATAATGTCGGGGCAAAAGGCCAATATCAGGGACAATTTTTAAATATTACTCTAGTTCACATAATTTAATATAGCAGGTTTTCTATCAAACTGCATTTTCTGAACAGTAAAAATATGAAACTTTAGTTTCTGACATTATTGATGCAATACAAAGTGATCTACCAGACAATCAACACTTTTATGAGGAACAGGGCACAAATATAAGGGGAATCAGACATATTCTGCAATAGCCTGGAGTCTCAGTGGTATGATTAGCACTGTTTTCAACAAAAGCTACCACACCTCCAAGATTTCCGGTTTTCTGTATGCCATAAACGAGTCAAAAATTAGGGACAGTTAAAAGCTGTTCACTGATACCCGGTTCTCTGCCAGAATGAATACATTTAAAAAAAAAAAAAAAAAAGCTCACTCTTCTGCAGCTGCAAGCAATCATTCTGTCACTATTAAATATTCATGGGTCTTCTGCTCCAGAATTGAACAAAAAGTCCGTGTATTGTTTAAGTGCAATGACCTCTTGAGCTTTGTTGCATTTAATAAATCTCATCCACATACAGTGCTACAACTGCATCTTTTTTCAAAAGGAGCACCACAGGCCATTTCTGTATTTTATTTAATCTTTTTTAAATAAAAAAATAAAATAAAATAATAAATTGACCCACAAAATTTTATTCTATGCTAGCCATGGTTCACGAAACTAGGGGAGTTTTTTTTTTGTTTGTTTTAGCATCACCCTATGATTCTGTATAACACATTTTAAGAAATTGTGAACAGTGGGCTAGTGTCCTTCCACCACAATTACTGGCCTCACAACATCCCTGAGTGGTCTATTTCCCTTTAATGCTCATTGTGTTAGGCATTATTCTGTCCTCATAAAACAGCGCCTTAAAATGATTGGTCAAACCTTGCAAAAACTGGGGTGTTATTCCTACATGAAGTAAATAAATAAATAAAATAAAATAAAATAAATACATGAATAACATCACTCTGATGCTTCTTAAAATAATCCTGCCATCAGATGCTGGACTATCACTGTGGTTTAGCAGCTCTTTTGACATCTGTAAAAGGAGCTGTTAAACATCTCACATTAATATTTTCCATGATAGCTGTTAATGTAGCTGTCTGGCACCACAGTTTGACACTTCCTTTCACAGCAGTCAAAAGAGCTGTCAAACTGGCAATTTATCTCTACAAAAATGATTATCTGTCAGTTTAAAAGTTACTGAACAACATATAAATAAAACATTTTTTCTCTTCTACATTTTATGCATTGTTATAAAGTGCAGTGCAACATGTTACAACTTCGTTATAACCTTCCCCAACTTCATTCCACACCTTCAGTCAAAGAAATACAATTTTTCTATAACACTTATTACAACAGCAAATAATTAATTTGCTTCATCTTGTTTTGTTTCATAAAATGTAAATTAGGGTTTCCAGTTCAGGACCACACAGAAAAGTACTATAATGTCAAATGCTGCTTCCTACAATTATTTTAAACTACTGCAAGTTACTTGTTTATTTCTCGAAAGTAAACTGTAAAATATGACAGCTCCATTTGGAACCCCTATTCAGACAAGTTGAGTTGGGTATATCAGGGGAGTGCTTTTTGTACTACGCTGGTAAAATGCAAAGGGTAATTTTACATTTCTAGTCAGATAAATATTATAGAATCAAACAATGCTTACATACACACACACACACACACACACACACACACACACACACACACACACACACACACACACACACACACACATACCCATATAAACAGGCATATAAAGGCTTACAGGCACACAGGGACACAAAAATACATACAACACATATACACAGACACAAGCATACACATGCAGTAACACATTCATATACTTAGAATCACAGACAGTCGCACACATACAGACACATACATTCATCCAGATCCTTAATCAGATACACATAGTCATTGATTGTTATCTGACATTTTTCTAAATACACAATATGCAGAATATTCTACTATAAATAAACAAGGAAAGGAAATACTTTTTCTCAAAAAAAAAAAAAACAATATGCTTTCAAATTAAAAGAAAATGTGAGGCCATCTATTTGTAGCATCACACACCTGGGCAGTCTGTTATGTCTCTATAATGCCGTGTATTTTTTTTCCTTTGCAATATTTTATTCAATTAAAGCTGAATATGGATTCCTTAAGTGAGTATGCAATTAACGATTTGCTAATGCACAAGTATCTTGTACAATGTAATAAATGCTATGCATATTTAAGGGTAACAGCTAATAAAACTGGTGATCTTTGTTCCTCATGTCAAAAGTTGGATGATTTGCTTACCATTGTTAGAAGCAAATCTCGACTTAATGGTGATGATTGCACATGTGCAATTGGCATGGCTTGGAAAACTGTTGTATCATATACTAATGACTGGACTGATGAACTAAATAATGTTAGGCATAAAACAGCTAGAACAGATTTAGGAAATGATGCATCTATTTTCTCCAAAGAACATTCAACTCCTATGAAACATGATGATGCCCCTGAGAACTATGGAATTGTGGATGCAAGTACTCAGCAATCTGAGGATCCAGTTTGTTTAGAAGGAAACAAAAAAGAAAGAAAGGAAGAAGTTCTCAACAAATAACAAGGAAGAAAAAGAAACTGATTAATGACTGCAAAGGAAAGAGAATACGTAGTAAAAAGGATTCTGCTTTGTTATCAAGGGCGCCTGCAGGCAGGTGCAAGGGGGTGCACTTGCACCCCCCTGGAATCGTCTAGATAATTTCAAAAATTTTTTTTTTACGTGCGTTCTTCTTTAAGAAGAAAGAAGTCCGTGTTAAGAGTCCAGTCGCGGGCGTGCTGACATCATCGCTCTCATTTAGAAGTTTGTGAGCGGGAACTCACACAGATGGGTTTACAAGCGGGATGATTCGAGCGGGGCCTGAAACGAACGGAAGATGGGACCTGAAACGGAATAGCAAGTGGGAGTAAACGGACGGAAGATGGGACACTTTCAGGTAGAGGTAGGTGTGTGTCTGACTCTGCAATATTATGACAGGCATTTGTTCACAGTCAGTCAAAAGGAAAGCTATCATAGCTTCTTCCCACTGTCATCATGAACAGCAGCAGCAACAACAAAATTTGGTCAATGTGCAAACTGTCACTCCCAGATGACTGAAAATATACCTTTTCAGTAATTAAAACATGTTTATGTAGAGACATGATGGAATTACCTTAATCTGCAGTTTTGAAATCAATTTTGTGAAAACAGTAATCCAGCTGTAAAACAGTTATTTGTCTTGTATAAACAGTAATTCTGCCTAGTAACTCATTACATATATGTCACAACAAGATATCATTTTTCACAAAGTTCCTGGCTTCTCCTAGAGGTTTGATGAGAAAATAAAGGCATATGTCCATTTATATAGTTCATTACTAAACAATGTAGTTTCATTATGCAGTAGTTCACCTTCAGCTACAGCTGGAAGACTGTTATGTGCTGCTGCTAGCATGTTGTGAGCACGGTACATACTGTTATCATCTGTGCTGCCTCCTCAGGTGTGTATTGCAGTGCAGCCCTGGTTGTGTCTAGACATCTCTCAGTACACCGAGCACATGCTATATTTCTTGTTGTTGTGTGTGTGCTATTGTAGGACTCCAGTAGAGGGTTTGATGGTGGTTCTCATTACAGTGTCATTAGCCAAAGCTCAAGTGGATAACCATAGTCACCTTGTAGGGTGTAAACACACTTGTCAGCATGGATATTGTTGGAAGGAATGTCCTTACCTTACATCCTAGCTTTCTCCCTGTACTTACCCAGTAGTAGTCCTTCAGGTATTTCACCTTGCTGAAATGCAGCCCTCAGACCACTTTCTCTCCATGTGGCAACATCATGGACACTTCCAGCATGTGTGGCCATGAGGTTTCTTATGCTGCCATCTACTACACACACAGCCTGACAGTTCAGGAATGGGCAGCCCTCTCTGTTAATGTATCTGTCTACTTCTGGATGAACAGGGGTCTTGATAGGGATGTGCTGCAATCTATTGCACAAAGTACACATGGGAAGTTTGCAAAGTTATAGAACTGGTGCATTATTGTTCTCCACTCCATGGGGGTGGATAGAAAGTATATATAATCATCCAGCATGCTGCACATTGCTGACAAGAACTTTGCCAGGATACGATGTGCAGCTGTCTGTGACATGCCCACAGCATCCCCTATGTGTCTTTAGGATGTCCTAGATGCAAATACACCCAGGCCGATACACACTTTGGTTTCACAGGGGTTACCTCACAAGGTCTGCACAGATGTGTGAGGGTACACATGCTTCTGACAGCCTGCACCACTCTCTGTCTAAGTGGTTCCTGTCAATTATTTGTTTATCTGACAACTGGTTTCGTTGCAGCTTTGCTCTCGCTCTATCTGGCTGCCTTCAAGGGTGCAAGGCCACATTGGTGGCTTGTATTACTTCAGCCTGTTGTAGTTCATTCACTGCAGGTTGCATTTTCTTTTATTTTTTTGGAAGTAGTATTATCTAATATGACAGAATCCATAGTAGAAGCTTCCATTCTTTGTGACGCTGTATAGCATACACTGTGGATTTCGCAAACAGAGTCAGTGTTACATCCTAAGTCAGTGTTGCAGTTTATCATATTTATGTTGCATTGGGAATGCACAGTGTGTTTTGGAATTCAACAGGCATACATGGAATCAGTAATTTTCCTACACTGAAAAGTTAATTACTTGGACTGTTTCCCGAGTGTCTTCTGAGATAGTGTCCACAACTGGTGCACTGATGTCTTTCTTTGGCGAGCTGCACTATCCGATAATAGCTTTTGGAATCTGGCGCAATGTCCATAAACTCATAAATCAAATCCACTTGTTCATTTCATATGAACTTCTTTTCAACAATAATTGTCTCAGCTACTGTAATCCCAAAACGACCCTTACCATTAAACCTGTGAAATTTTAAAATGTCCATAAAATGCCAGGAATCTGTAAGGGCATATAGAAACATGTCTAAAATATATTTCAGTTTATTATCAAGAAACATAGCCAGTAGTTCAGCCTTACCACCTGACTCTGAAATAGGTCTCAAAGATAGATCACTATAATTCTTATGGACGACAGGAATCCCAAAGATGTATGGAAAAATCGGATTTTGGACATTCAAAAAAAGATAAAAGTATGCCATTAATTTGACCATTAATCAACAGATCAGACAAAAATGTATATCAAATTCAAAGCATGCTGTATGATATGTTGCTCTGACTGTTTTGCACGGGGTCCCCTGGGTTCAAGACGTGGCAGTGAAATGTATGGTGGTAACGCAGCATTTTATTCTAGCAACTTTCAAACATTATACAAACAATGTTTAAAATGTGTCCCTGGTTTTTGGCCTTTTGTCTCCCCCCCCCCCAATAAATTTTGGCTTTTTCCAGATTTCTTGTGCTGAAAAGTTCAGAGATACAGCTGAGTGTTGAGTAGATTTTACAAGGAGCTGAGAGCTGCAGGGGAGCAAAAGTTTAGTGCTGCTTATGTTTAGTCTGCTTGCATTGTTAACAGCACAACAGATAGTGTACTTGCTTTAGATGCTGAAGGCTGTGGGTTCTACTCCCACAGTAGGTAAATGCATTGCTGATGCTGTATTGTGCTGTAAAGGGGGTGGATGCTGCAGTCTTTTTGGCAAAGATACCTAGTAACTATGAACCTGTTAACAGTTTGCTATCCATTCCCTATTGCGGTATTACTAGCTTTTCATTTTTTTATTGCATGCAACAACAGCAATTTATTCTTCAAGGGTAACAGGCACTTTATTTGTAGATTAAACAATGACATATAAAGTGTTTGCTAGCAGCAACCTCTTTATTAGTTACAAATTTTTTCAATGTGGAGATTGTGTATATTTTTTACTGATACTAGTGGACTTGAGTAGACTTTTTATGATGGAAATGTTCTGAATTGGGCAGTTTTGTCATTGGTGGATGCTTTTTGTTTCATTGTTTACTGGAAAAATGTTGAAAACAATAAATTTAAAATGCCCTCTAACAACTGTACTGTATTGTACAAGGAATATAATGTAATACAGTCAGGAAGGTGTATCAAAGAGCACGTGTATGTTATGTTCGAGGGGCCTATGATTTTGAAGACAGCCCAGAGTTAATATTTGCCATTGGCAAAATGTATTTTCTCTGAAAGTGGGTTTCAGTGCTGTTTCAATGCATGTGAGTTTCAAGAGCAGAGAAGTTTTAATGTTAGTCTATTTTCATTGTGAGACTGCATTGCTTTAACAGATATGTATTAGGGTTTGTGCTGTAAAATGCAAAATAAAATTTTCAAATGAAATCCTAAATCATCGCAGAAGTAAAGCAGTATGCACATTAGTGTTTATGATAAATGGGGCAAAATAACCAAGGAATGGGACATTGGAATGGCTGCAGCGGGGAGGCTCCATTTGACCATGATTTTGTGAGGGGGGGGTAGCAAACTCAGACAGCCCCGGTTGAACTATACCTCTCAGTTGTCCATATCTTTGCAGAATGAATAGATATTTGCTGCTTATTTTTGGTTTGTTCCTCAAATTTGTGGTTTTCTAGCAAATCATTTAGGAATGAAGCCATTAAATGACAGACATTGAGTTTCAGATGTCGTAACCTTCAGAAAAATGCATGCTAATGCAAGACTGTCTTTAAGTTTATACAAGAGCAATTTTTAGTAGTGTTTGTATGTTCCCCAATATATTTGGCCTTGTTCAGATTTCCTGCATTAAGAGGTTGAGAGGTACGTGCAAATCACTTTGTAGATTAGGAATATCCAAACATCTCAATTGTCCCCAATTCTGGCTCAAAATGTTGCTCTCCCCTAATAATCCCTCCTCCAAAATGACAATTTTGGAAGAAAATGTGGAGGATTTACAATTGTATATAACTGTAATGATCACTTATAGATTACCTTTATTTCAGAAATGCATGTGGATGCTCTTATTTTGTTAGCTGCTTCAAGTTAACTGTTAATATTAAAAAGGTGTCCCTTTTTTGACAGGTATTTTTGCATCACATTTTGGTCTGTTTTTCATAAAATTGTGGTTTTCTGGCAAATTAGTGGCAAGTCATTAAAGACTGAAGTTAGAAAATAATGGCAGACATTTGAGTTTCAGATTTCATACCCTTCAGAAAATTTGTACTAATGCAAGATCTACCTGTTCTATTTAAGTTATAAGAGCAATATTTAAAAATTGGCCTTATTTTTGGGCTTGTGTCCCACTTCTAGTTCTATGTATGGCTTTGTCCAGATTTCTTGCTCTGAAGTTGAGAGGTATGAGTGTCAGATCCATCACTGTCAGCCAGAGACATTTCAAATTATGACATACTTATTGCACCCCACTCTCCCCATTGTAGTGGCTCTGGATGTGTCCATGGAAGGCAAGGAGCAGTTATGAAGTGTAAGTGTGCAGAGTATTCCCCCATCCAAAGTAGATCACAAATACGACCGTGGCTTTTCATCTGTCCTTGATTTTGCAAAATGTTCTGGTTTTCTATCAGATTTTTGTACTGTTGATTTATGCTTCTTATTCAGGAACTGTATGCTGTCACAGTGCCCTGTTGCTCTGTTTAAGTAGCCATGGTTTAATGAACATCAGTTAAGCTTGTCGGAGATTGTAAGATGCAAGTAAGCTTTAGTAAGCTTGTCGGACATTGTAAGATGCAAGTAAGCTTTAGTAAGTATATTGTTAAAAAATTACCAGCATTGAAAGCCTTTTCGTTGTTGCCATGCAGAGAATATTTACATGACTAGATAATGTATAAGCCTTGGGTATTGAAATGCATATGACAGTATTTTATTTATTTATTTTATTTGCAGTTGGTTTGCCAGGATAGTCCATTGGGCCAAATGAACCCGTTTTCAATGGAGTCCTGGGGAGAAAAGCTCCAAAACTAAGTAGGTTATTAATAGATATACAAATTATACAATTACACAGAAGTTAATCATACAAGAAATAATAATAATAATTGCAAATAATACAACAAAAACCAGAGTGAGTACAATCTAGTGATGAAATTAATAGGTAATACAGACTAAAGGGAAATTTAGCACAAAAGCACTGAGAAATAACAACATATTTGGAAGCATTTCATGACAATACTGAGGAATAATAACATATTAGGAAGCAATGCACAAAAGTACTGAGAAGTAACAACGTATTAGGGAAGCAATACTTAGGAAGTGTGGCCTAGTATATTCTTTCCGATTATTGTAGGAATAATAATATGTATGAGTTAGGGTGGGTAATTAGGAAAGTTGCAGGAGGAAACAGAGGAAGAAAGAAGATGGAGTTTGCAAGTGTTAGTTATGTGGGGTGGGAGCAAGAGCATTCCCACTGGGATACTAGATGTGAGTGAAAAGATCTTTTAAATATAAAATGGTTGGGGGTGGTGCGAATGGAAGGTGGTAGGGAGTTCCAAAGGCATGCAAGGCCATAAGACAGAAGATTTTTGCCTGGGGGACGAGTTGGTTTATATACTTCTAATAGATTTTGATTGTTGGACCTTAATACTCTAGCAGGAAGGTGCATTTTAAAGGCTGATGAAAGGGAGGGACAAAGGGAGGGGTTGAAAATGAGCTTATGTGCAAGATTTAGTTGAGTATATGTGAGATAACTGGGTAGCTCTAGCCATTTTAGTTTTTGGAGAGAGGAACAGTGGTGGGTGGAGGACTTGTGGTTGGTAGCGAACTTGGCAATTTTGTTGTAGCAAGAGGAAAGTTGTGTTTTAGAGAGGTCTGTAGATTAGTTAGGAGTGGAGCTCCATAGAGAAGGGAGGGGATAAGAAATGAGGTAGAGGGTGATTTTGGTAGCAGGTGTAAGGTAATGATTTTGTCGGTAAAGCATACCTAGTTTTTGATGGGTTTTTGATATTTAACTGTAGGTGGGAGTTGAATTTGAGCTGGTTATCAATTTGGACCCCAAGTAACTTGGTCTCGGACACCAGTTCCAGGGGTAGATTATTTTGTCTAGAGATGTGGAATGTATTTATATTGAAAGAAGTTGCCTTAGAGGGGGTGAATAACATTAATTTGGTTTTAGAGGCATTGAGTGCTAGGTGATTCCTTTTCATCCATTGCTCAGTTGTTGTAAAAGCATCTTGAGTCAGTTTTAGGAGTGAGGGGATAGAGGTGGCAGCGCAGATAATAGCAGAATCATCGGCATATTGGATGATGTCTGAGAATGGGATAGAGTTGCGGAAATCATTTATAAATATATTGAAGAGAAGGGGACCCAGTATAGAGCCCTGGAGTACCCCAGTAGGAGTATTTAGAAATGAGGAGGTGGCATTTTTCCATTTGACTGCTTGAGATTTGTTAGATAAGTAGCTGGAGAACCAGTTCAAGGAGGAGGGAGATAGGTTAAGTTTAGGAAGCTTAGTTAGTAGCAGGCTGTGAGAGAGTGTCAAAGGCCTTAGAGAGGTCGAGTAGTAGGGTAGAAACAATTTGGCCAGAGTCGCGGGCTTTATTTACAGTTTCAAGGAAGGAGAGGAGGGCGGTCATAGTGCTATGATGTGGTCTGAATCCATGTGCGGGAGTTAGTAGATGATTATCTAAGAGATGTGGAAGGAGTTGTAGTTGGATACACTTTTCTAGGAGTTTAGAGATGGGGGACAGAATAGCGATGGAGCGGAAATTAGTAACATTGTTGTTGTTGCCACCTTTATGTAGAGGTATGATAAAGGCCCTTTTTCAGACTTGGGGTACTATACATTCTTGGATAGAGCGGTTGATTAAAATGCTAATAGGGTAAGCGATTGCTTCAGCAGCTTTGCTAAGAAAGTAAGAAGGGATGTTATCAGGAGCATTGGTGCATGGCTTCAGTTTCATAAGGAGTTTCTTTATAGTAGAAGTGGGTATAGGTTTAAATGAGAAAAAAGGAGTGTGAAGAGGGAGAATTAGGGGCAGATGAAGCTGATGAAGTAGTAGGAGTAGGAGGAGTGGAGGGATGGGAGTTAGTAGATGGGAATGAGGAAGTAGTAGCAGAGTAGGGTAGAGAGATGGTTGGGGATGGTAAGGGAGTTTTGGAGAATGTAGTGGTGTTAGAGAAAGATGACGTTAATATGGAAATGGATTCAATGAAAAGTTAAATTGGGTAGCCAAGTCTTGGTCAGGAGCGTTTGGGTCTGGGGTAGGGGTATCTGGTTTGCTGGGGTTAAGTAGAGTAGAGATACCTTTCCAAAATTTCTGAGGGTTTGATTTTATTATTGTTTTGAAGTGTGGAAAAGTAGTTTTGTCAGTCGAAGATTATGAGCTTTTTTACCTTATTTCGAAGTATTTTATATTCATTGTAATAAAAGGACAGGATTGCAGTATTTTCAGAAGCTCATTACATTTTATTGCAGACCAGTGTCTTATAGAAGTGTCTGTGTGTTAGTACACTTGTATTTTGGTGGCTTTAATGGTATATGGTAAATAAGCATTGCTACCTTACTTAAAAGCCAAGCCCTGCAACAACTAGCTCCACACTGAAGTCAAAACACAATAGCTCTGGTGGGTAAATGTACTCTGTAGTAATCAAAAAAGGCAAATGTTTAAAATAACTACAGCTTATGTGCAAACACAATAGGTAGTGATGAAACAATGCTCTGCTAAAAATGCTTTAATGCTCCACATTGCTGAGCTGCAGATCAGTTATCACTGGCTACCAGGATTTCACCCACTTCAGCTCAAGCACGGTGCCGTTCAGTGCAACCTTCCCAGAACTAATTCAAGTCTGACCAGAATTATTTGGTGTGTGTATAAGAGGGAGGTAGTATACCCCTCAGCTGTCCAGATTTTTGCCCCATATTCCTCCTAAAAAGGATTGAAGTTGCTAAATGAGACATTTCAGTTTTAGATGTCATGTCATTTAGAAAAATGCATACTAACACAAATCCTGTTACTCTTGCAATTTTCTAAGTTTCTGAGAGCCATATTTATAATCTGTCCCTATTTATTTTAGGCTTTGTCCAGATTTCTTGCACTAAGGTTGAGGCCTTGAGGGGTGTGGTATGTTTGTGAGAGAGAAAGTTAAATGCCCAAGTTAGAGTTAGCAGGTGGAATTTTCAAGTGCATTTTCAAGGAACTGTGAGTTTTAAGGGAAGCTAAGTTCACTGCTGCTCATGCCAAGTCTATTTACAATGTGCAACTGTTTTGTTTAGCAAATGGTATCTCTATTGTGGTATAAAGTTTTAAAGCTATGTTAGTAGCACCACAAGTAGAATACTTGCATCTTAATGTAAAGGCTTGAGGTTCTATTCCTACAGCATATACATTTGTATGCTGCAGTCCTCAGGATGTCCTCCTTTGGATGAGATGCCTAATAACTATGAACCTGTTTTTCAGCTTGTCATCCATTTTCTATTGCAATATACCAGCTTACCATTTTTTTAATTTAACATAGGTAATTTATTCTTTGACGGCAGCAGGCACTGAATTTGTAAATGAAACACTGAAATATACAGTTGTTTTCTAGCAACAACATGTTCATTAGTTTCAGATATCTTTAATGTGGAATTATTCAGATTACTTTTACTTCAGCAGAGACACTCAAACAAGTGTTGCTGTATAATACAAGCGATATAATTAAATTATATATTATAATTAATACAATCAGGTAAATCAAATAACATTTGCATGGCCCTAACAGTGTGCAAGGAGCCTATTGCTTGAAAACAGTTCAAAGGTAAATAACCTGCCACTGGCCAGATGCATTTTCTTTGAATGTGGGTTTCAATGCTGTTTCATTGAATGTGAGTTTCAAAAGTAGAGAAGCTTTAATGCCAAGTCTGTTTTCATTGTAAGACTATTGCTTTGTTTAGGTTTAATAAATGTCTCAGTGTTTGGGCTATAATGTTTGAAATAAAAGTTGTAAATGCCTATTGCTTGAAAACAGTTCAAAGGTAAATAACCTGCCACTGGCCAGATGCATCTTCTTTGAATGTGGGTTTCAATGCTGTTTCATTGAATGTGAGTTTCAAAAGTAGAGAAGCTTTAATGCCAAGTCTGTTTTCATTGTAAGACTATTGCTTTGTTTAGGTTTAGTAAATGTCTCAGTGTTTGGGCTATAATGTTTGAAATAAAAGTTGTAAATTAAATCCAACTGCCTGTAATCATTGTAGAACTAAAGCATAAAACACTATGCACACAGATTTGAACAATGTCTACAGTAAATGGGGAGAAATAGCCAAGTAATGGGACACTGGAATGGCTGTGTGGGCGGGGCTTGGGGTGGGTGGACTTGGGCGGGGCTGTGTTGGCAGGGGGCGGGGTGAGCTATGTGGGTGGGGCTCTGGGTTTGCACCCCCCCTGCAAAAAATCCTGCGGGCTCCCTTGTTTGTTATGTAACACACTGGTGACAGTGAATGAAGATATCTGTCTATCAGAAAACCCTCAGTCTACAGAAAAAGGCATCACCTTTCCAATGGAAAAGGTAGAAAGAAGAGGCAAGAGGCAGGTGAAAAGGAAGAAATCAAAACTGAACGTGGAAGGATTGAAGAAAATTACTGTAAGACAAAAGAAGAGAAAGACAGGTGTTGACTACATGGCTCAAGCTATGGATTTACACTGCCAGTTGGATGAGAATTTAATATGCAATGAAAACAGTGGTACTAATAAGACTAATAGTGATGAAGATCTATCCTACGTAACCCTTGATAGAGCAGTGATGACTGTATTAGAAGCTGAAGATTCCTCAGAGATGGTCAGCAAAGATATTCTTGTAATTGGAGATTCAGTTATTAGAGGAACTGATACTTATATTTGGAGAGATGATAATGAACATCGAGTAGTGTTATGCTTGCCAGGAGCAAAAATAGAAGATGTGAAACAAGCCTTGGAATGCCTTAATGTAAGGAAGTATGGATCTGTTTTTATTCATGTTGGTACAAATGATGTCACCAACAGAGATTCTCTGACTGTTAGTCGGGAACTGACAGCCCTCCTAGATAGTATAGCTTGTACTGGTGTTAGGACGTATTTTTCACAAATCACCTATAGAAAGGATAGTCAGGTTACTGTGAATGAAAATATTTTTTGGATAAACACCTTCATGGAAAAAAATGTCCTGTATAAAAAAATGGAAATGTGCAGAGCATCCAAGCCTTCTTTTGGGCACACGTGTTCAGACAGGATGGTATGCATTTGTCTAGATCAGGGAAGATAATTTTTGCAGCAGATATTTTGCAATATTTGACAAACACTAGCCAGGATTTTTGCCAGGTCAAAAATGTAACAGTTCACAGATAGCAACATTGCATGCATCTCTGATGGTTGTTAATGCTAGGAGCATTAATAATAAAGTTTTTTTATTAGAAAATTTGCTACGTTCCCACAAGATTGATGTTGTTATAGTTTGTGAAACATTGTTAAAGAATGACTGGAAACCAGTTCTGTCAGGGTATAAATGTTTTCACTGTAACATACATTCTAACAAAAAATCAGGTGGAGGTATTATGATAGGGATTAAAGATAGCTATGAGACTTGTGATTATTACATGTTTAGTGATAACACCAATGCTATAGACTGTGTAACTGTGACAATAAAGACAACCCTGGAACATATAACAATTGTTGGAGTGTACAGACCACCAAAGTCAAGTGCAGATGACCTAGAGGAATTCATACATTTCTTACATGAAACACAGGAGGGAAGAATAATATTAGCTGGGGACTTAAACTTACCGCAAACAGACTGGAATAATATTGATTCAACAGTGTTAGTAAAGAAATTATACACAGAGTGTATTCAGGAACAACAAATGCTTCAGATTGTAAAAAAAAAAAAAACTACCAGGGGACGGAATATACTAGTTATTGTTTGTGTTCCCAAAGAAATTACTGTAACTTCAAGTCAAGTTTTACCACCATTGATGTGCAGTGATCATGGGGTCATAAAGGTTAATTTGTTGCTAAATAATTCTGCCAAACTGAAATCTAAGCTAATGCACAGAAGGTTAATTACAGATTATAGGGAAGCAAAACAGTTACTATATAAAACTAAGTGGAGTGAGGTGTTCAGTGGAAAAACTGCAGATGTTATATGGAAAGTTTTGAAAGAGAAATTGTTTGAGTGCAAAAAGTCAAAAAAATGTTTAACATCAGGATCTAGGCACACAACATCAGGGGGGTATATTTCCATAAGAACAATATACCTGATTAATGTGAGAGGCAAAAAATATAAGAAATGGAAGAGAGGTTGAAATACAACTTTGAAAACTGAAATAAACGAGCTGGACAAACAGATTAAGCATAGTGTTAGACAAGATCAAGAAAAATGTGAAGAAAATTTATATAAAGATATTGAGTATAATAGGACACCTTTTTATAGATACATAAGAGGTGGAAGGAGTAAAGATACACAAATTGATAAACTGTGTGCAAATTCTAAAATTTATTCTCAGACACAACAGATTATAGATATATTTACAAAATCTTATGCAAAACAGTTTGGCTCCACAAAAGGGGTGGTAAGTTGTCCTAGTGACAGCCAGGTAACCCAGATACTGGAATCAAATTAGATTATATTGTAAAAGAACTGTGCAAACTGGATCCAAACAAAGTGCAGGGAGGAGACAGAATAAATAACAATGACCTGAGAACACTTAAGCAAGAACTTACACTGCCATTACATCTGTTATTCACTAGGTCATATAAATATGGGTAGATTCCTCAAGATTGGAGACATGCACTTATTAAACCTGTCTTTAAAGGAAAGGGGAGTAGGACAAACCCAGAATCATATAGACCCTTAAGTCTACTTTCATGTTGTGGAAAAATAATGGAGAAGGTAATACTGGATAAGTTATTGTCAGAACTGGATAGGTTGGGACTTGAAACCATATATCAATATGCATATGTTGAAACTAGATCTATTACCACCTGTAACATGATGTTCTATAACAATATAATAACAGCTATGAATGAAAAATTGTGCTGTGATGTGATTTATATAGATTTAACTTCAGCATTTGACAGGGTCATGCACAAAACACTGATCAATAAATTAGTACAACTAGGTATTGATGTACTGTTGATAAGATGGATAGCTGCATGGCTTACAAATAGGACATGGCAAGTATCACACACCAACTGGACAGGTGAAATCCTTGGTTACAGTCAAGGTGTCTCACAGGGCTCTGTACTAGGCCCTTACTTGTTTAGAGTGTGTCTTTCAGACCTTACTTTTTCATCTGAGGTGTTATACAGTCTATATGCTGACGACCTGAAATTGGGTAAACTGATTACAAGTGTTACAGATAAGGCATGTCTGCAAAATAATTTGACTAAATTGACCATTTTGGCACAGGAGAATAATATGTTGATAAATACATAAAAAACTAAGCATATGAGATTTGGGAGACAAAAACTGAAAGGTGAATATTTAATACAGCACACAGTGATTGAAATTGTAGACTCATTTAAGGACATGGGTATGTGGGTAGATTCAGATTTTTTATTTAAATTGCTTAAACGTTGGAATATCAATGGAAGCAGCAGTCACAGAACTGACTGTTTCAGTTAAAAAACTGATGGCTCTTTTAAATGGAAAGGATGTGTCACGCAACCCACAAGTGACGTTAACTGACTCGCAGGTAGAATTGTTTAAACTTCATTCACTGCCAGCTCTTGAAGTGGTGAACAATGCAAATGGTGATGCCGACACGAATGTGAGTGGCGTTAGTCAACCCATGGATAAAGATATTAAACAATGGCTTCAGTTACCTGAAGTGGACTTCTCAGCCCCGAATGAGGAGGGAAGGACTACCCTAACCATCAAACAACAACTTGTTCGCTTTGAGGGCGTGTGTCAGAAGTACAGAGGCCTACAACTTGACAATACCTTCTTAATAAAATCCATGGCACTGAAACAAGTACCAAAAGGACTTAGACTATGGAAACTACTAAACGGAATTGATGAAGGATCACAGGCCTATAAGGAACTTATAGACTTGTTTGATAGAACAGGGTTACAAATGATGGACATTATTGTCAAAAATAATCAAAGTAAGTTGTCGGCACTTGAAAAAGAAGTTGTTTCTCTTAATGAGAGTATTGTAAATGACCTACTGTTTTTTCAACATGCTAAGGGGCATTAAAATGTTTTGACTAACTTGGAAAAATTTGTAGATAAAAGTGTCATAATCAAAATCAAAATAGTTATCCAAGGATAAGCATGATTATTAGAACAATAGTCCTTTTCATTTGGTAACAACAAAATGGGGGGAATAATGCCAGATATGATGAGCGAATACATGTAAATGGAAATGGTGACTATAATGACTGTGAATTTGGGGAGGACGGTGTGGATACAGAACAACAATGTTTTTTAGTTCAGACCCCACAGTTAAGGAGGTCTGAACATCTACAGAACAGAAGGGAAGGGATGGAACGAAATCAGTATTATGCTGCAGGACAGCAACAACAATCACAACAGTGGAGGAACAACTATCAGAAAAAGAGCTAGTGGTCCAACAACAACAACAAGAGACATTAATTGCTGATAATAATGTGGATGTTTCCACTATAGGGAACAGTTTACCGTATGTTTTGGATGATTCATTGCGTACTCCTGAAAATTGTATGCCTATGTGTAAAGTCTTTAAAAAGTCTGGATTTAATATATATAATTTCAGTGCTATGGACATAATCTTTTTTTTTTAAAACAGGTTTATTGTTTTAACATACAAAATAAACATCATAACAATCTTATACAAGTAATTGAAATATAAATAGTTATAACATTCAATAAAATAACCAAAGTATTTACAGAGACATCCACTACAAATCAAATCAATTGATTAAACTGTAATGTCTTACTATTGAAACTAAGATTTTTTTAACAGATTTTGTAAAGTATCCCATATAATATAGTAAGACGTTTTTCTAGTAGTCCTTGATTTTATTGTCATCAATTCCATATGGCACACTTCAGTCATAACATTTTTAAATTCATTAAATGAAGGAGGAGTATCTGAAATCCAATTTCTCTTTATTATTTTTCTAGCCACTGCTAGAATAGACCATAATAAGGGAAGTTTAACTTTTTTAACATTTATAGGAACAGGAGTGTTAAATAATATAAGTGATTTAGAAATAATGAAATTATCTGTGAAAAGGGCCTGCAAAAAATCATTGATTAATTTCCAATATTCCTTCAATTTTACACAGTCATAAAACATATGTGCCCAATCAGCATTTATTTGTACATTACATCTTTTACATAAGATGTCTTTATTATTTATTTTATTCATCATCAAAGGTGTATAGAAAGATCTATGTAAAAATTTCCAAGTAAAAAGTCTCCAATTAATGGAAGAAGTAGTTTTATATGCAGATTCCAATATATATTGTTTATCTTGTTTTTTAGGTGATTCACCATTAATGGAAATGAAATAATTCCAATAGGTATCTGAACTGTAATGAGTTTCTTCTCTAATAATTTTATGTATGTGTGAGAGCTTACTTTTATCAGAAACTCTATGTTGTAAGTTTAATATCAAGTAATCAATCAGAATTTGAACAGATTCTTTAACTGTTAAAGACATTAAATCAATTTTATTAATAAGATGTTGTCTAAAAGTCTGAATCTCTAACCGACATGCATCTCTCAAATCAAATTCTTGCTTTAAGAAGTCTAGATTTTTAACTTTGTTATCAGACAGCAACTGATACCAATATTTTAAATCATTCTCTGTGACTAAAAGAGTACTCTCAGAGGTGGTTGACAAAAGAACACCTTGTGTATACATTATAGGAAATAGGATAAAATTCCATTCCTTATACTTAGGATGCATAAATATAAAATTACGATAACTGATAATAATGTTTAATGGATAACTAACTATATATTTTGGTGTGATAGATGAAGTACAAAATTCTTTAAGTAACCATAACATGGGATTATTTACAATAGTATTTTTATGTACTAAAGAGATTTTCATGAAGGGAATGCTAATTAGTTCCCAGTAATCTTTCCATCTTGCAACATATGACTGATCTATTAACAAAGTAATAACTTTTATAATAGAAGAGATAGTATATAAATTAAAGTCTGGAAATGAAATGCCCCCTTGAGACCAGCTATTAGTATGTTTCTTTAATGCAATCCTAGGTCTAATAGGTGCCCATAAAAAATTTAACATTAATGTATTCAATTTCTTAATAATTATTTTTGTAGGTGGGAGTATTATTGATTGTATTAAATATAATATCTTAGGGAATATTATCATTTTAATAATTGTGAGTCTCTCTTCCATGGTAAAAAACATATTGTTCCAGCTATTGAAAAGATTTTGTATATTAAGAAGACAGGTACTATAATTATTATGTATGATAGTTTTAATATCTTTGGATAATATTATACCTAAGTAAGTTATCTGAGCTGAGTTGGGTATATATTTGTTAAAATCACTAATGAGGACATTTTTTTGTGTATATATTGGTAATATTTTAGTTTTTTCTTCATTAAATATCAAACCAGAGATATTTTTAAAGTCCAACATTTTATCAAATAAGGATTGCATAGAAGAGTTAGTTCCTGATGACGTAATTAAAACATCATCTGCAAAAAGTTGAATTTTAGATATTGCATTTTCATCTATATCAAATCCTTCTATATCAGTACTGTTTCTAATCAAATTAGCCCAAGGCTCCATTATTAAAGTAAATAATAGTGGAGAAAGGGGACACCCTTGTTTTGTACCTTTTAAAATGGGTATTTTTTGTGAGACATATGTTCCTATCTTAATATAAGCCAATGCTCCTTTATATAGATGTTCTTTTAGATTTACAAATGCATCAGAAAAATTTGTGCACTTCAGTAAGATAAACAAGTAGTCCCAACTTACTGAATCAAATGCTGAACTTATATCAAGACTAATAAGTGTTAAATCTTTCTTTTTCCTGTTTGCAAAATCAATTAACGTTAAAGTTCTCCTAATATTATCAAAAGTATTTCTATTTATAATAAAGTCTGTCTAATCTATATTATGCCTGGGATGATTGTCTTTAATCTATCAGCAAAAATACTCATAAACATTTTATAGTCAACATTAAGTAATGAAATAGGTCTATATGAAGTGCATCTGGTTGGGTCTTTATTGAGTTTTAAAATTGGTGAAATAAATGTGTATTGCCAAGATGGGGGAGTTGTTAACTCATTTTGAGCCAGAATAAAAACCTTATGTATTAATGAATAAGTACTTTTAGGAAGAATTTTATAAATCTCTGGTATAATACCATCATTACCTGGTGCTTTGTTTGATTTAAGTTTGTTTATTTGTGTAATAACCTCTGTATACGAAATATTTTTATCCATTAGTTTAGTTTGTTGTTTGTTAAGTTTTTTGTTCATGTTTGTAGTTATAAATTCCTTTATTTTATCTTTAGGATCCATATTAATGTTATTATGATTAATTTTGTGATAGTGATTTCTAAATTCATCTAAAATTTCTGGTAAACTTGAAACTTTCTTCTTTTTCCCTGGAGAGAAAATTTCTTTGATATGATTTTGCTTATTCAACCTTTTTGTTTTATTTTTAAGTCTATGTAAGTATTTGGGAGTTATCGAGTAGGACAAAAACTTATATTTCTCTAATGTTATTTTGACTTTATGGGATAAAATTTCTTTGTATTTCTCATTTAATTTATTTATTTCCTCAAGGACTTTTTTATCCATAATATTATCTTTATTATTATGTTTGTATGAGTCTAATTTGTTTTGAATATCTAGTAATTCCTTGTCCCAAGATTTCCTTTTATTATTATACCATCTGGTACTTTGTCCATATAAATATGATTTTAAAGCATCCCAAATGTAAACAATGGAGACATCAGGTGTAGTGTTTAAGTCTAAGAAATGTTGCACTTCTGAAAGTATATAATCTTTATAGTCTTTTAGTTGAGTTAAGTATGCTGGTATTCTTTTGATCTGAACATTATAAGTACTTTTTACCATAAATTCAAAGACAATTGTATTATGATCTGATATAGGACATGAAATGATTTTGGAATTAATTAAATCTGATACCATCTGGTTAGAAATAAAGACTCTATCTATTGTTGAATAAGTTTTATATCTGTTAGAAAAAAAGTGTATGGTAATGATTTTGAATCTATCTGATTATTAATATCATTCAAATGATATAAATTAATAAAATCTTTTAAATGTTTTGCATTAGATGTAATTTTCCTTTTTCCTATAGTAGAAGTATCTTTTTCATGTAGGATACAATTAAAGTCACCTGCTAAAATAATATCTCCTATAGAGAATGATATGATCTTACTGAGATGTTGTTTCACTGTATTAATGCCAATTCCTGGTATCCAATATATATTGATTAATGTGTATATCTTCCCATTAATCTTTATTGTAACCATACAAAACATTCCTTTATCATCTTTATAAGACTTTATAGTTTCAGGTATGGGCATACTTTTATTCCATAAAATAGCCACTCCTCTTTTTTTTTGTGTGTGTTCTGAACTAACCAAGACTGTATATTTATTAGTGGCTAACTTATCTATATCCTTTTCCAGGAAATGTGTTTCTTGAAGGAATATTAAGTTGGCTCTATGCAAATTAATATATCTCGTTAAACTTGCCCTTTTACATGGGTTATTTAATCCATTAATGTTTAAAGAAATTCCTTTTAGAGATATCATTTAGATTTTATAAACATATAAGACATATAATCAGAATAACAATTAACAAAATATGTGTTATTATATCTCCTCCTTTAGGTGTTCCATTGATTATAACTGTATTTAATGAAAATCCTATGGAATTTTGTGTAAGTTTCACTTTAGTTCAGAGTGACAATGGATTCATAAAATGTGATGTGGATGTCAGAACTATATACATACAACAATAATCAGGTGAAAATAATGTTAGGATTAAACATTGCACCCAGCCTGGAGTTGAAAACTCCAACTTCGAGTAGCACATACCACTCAAGTTATCCCCCCATCCTAAGCAGCAGTACCTCAGCTGCCACCAAATTTATTCAATACTAACTATTATTAACTAAAGTTAACCTCATTTAATTAGATTATCTATTATGACAAAGCTAAACAATTTATAAATGAGCTTCATATAAACAAATAAGAACATTTAGAAACAGCTGATATTACTATGTACATCTATTCTGTATAATACACTCATAATCAAAATAGCATTCTAACAGTCTTGATAATGGGAACAGAGAAGAGAGTGAGAGAGAGAAAGAGAGAAGAAAGAAAAAAAAAAAAAAGGGAGCATATCCATATGTTATTTTATTAAAAGTTTGTAAGAATAAGTTCTTATATTCATTTGAATTCAATATCTTAGACTATTATGGTTCAGACATTACATATGTTAGTGTATTCCTACTTTCTGCCATAGAAATGCAGTTAACAGTTTTAAAAACTTTCAATTACTTGCACCATAAGTTTTCCTCTCATACTTATTATTGCCAACTAAATAAAATATTCATTCTCATACATAGGTTAAAAAATCATACTGCACAACAATGTCAATTCCTAGTTATACATGAATCATTGTGATGAAAGCCATCTGTATTTTATATATCTGAACTGCAGCTTTAAAATATGTCACCTGACAATTTCTTCTTATATATAATCATAAAGATACTTGTGTTTGTCAATTAGTCAAAGCAAATGATTTATAACATTATATATGTTTAAATCATAAGTATTTATATACATTAATGTGCTGCAGTCATGTAAGCTTTCAAGAACAAGTGTATATGTTTTTCACATTCTATTCCTTCTAAAATGCCTCACTTGTTTACTATGACATACTAAGTCATTTAAAATCATTATAACTTTTATATTTTATGAATTACATCTTAAATAAATAAGTTGTTATAAGAAATAACTCACATTTAGATGTCTTAAAGTTAGTTTTTCATCACAAAGTCGCATTTACAGCAATTCTACTTCCTGAAACAGTATTCTTCTTGAATCTGCGATGTGTCAGCGTGGAATCAGGGGTCAAAGTTCAAATTGGCTGCTTTCAGCTTCTCTGCTTGTGTTCTGAGTGTTGAAGCTTTAAAAACATCTCGAGGACACTATTCACGAGGAAACCCACATCCCAGATTGTCTCCCATAACATTTTGGCGGGAATTTTAGTAAAAGCAAGTGACTGACATTCATTTAGTATCACAAATGAATCTAAACAGTGTAAAACCTTTGCGAAGTATTTTACAAACCATTACAGTCTCTATGACAGTGAAACCAAGTCTACAAATATTTAACATATTATACAACTTATTTTTATATGCCCCAGTTCATTTTCTCATACAGATCTTATTATATACATAAATTAGTATTATCAAAAGCATATAATTGTATATATAATAGAGAGAGAGAGAAAGAAGAGAAAGAACAAAAAAGAGAGAGAGAGAAGAGAGTAAGAAAAGAAGAAAAGAAGCTACAAAGAGTATTTACGAAGATATATTACTTGCTGTTTGTTTTAATAATGTTAAACATGTGACTTATACTACTATTTTAGTTTTAATTATTTGCAATTATATCATGACATATTATTTAAAATCATATATAAGCAATTAAGTCATTGTATATTATTTAGCAACAGTGTTTAAACAGCATAAATAATTTTAAAGAGCTAATAAGTTATTATTTCACTTATTCCATTTTTTTCATCAGACTTCTCTCCCAGCCCTCCCCCACCCCTCAGTGAATGCATAGTTTAGAAAGAATGCTATTATTTAAAACAAGAAGAGTAAGGCAATGTATCAAATTACTAACCTTAGGTCTCTTTATCACAAAGAGAAACAAGTTGATTCATAGCATGTTATTTGTTCTTCAGAATGTTTGATTATTTATAAAACAAAACAGTTCCTTGAACACAAAAAAGCAACCTTGAATAAATCTTTAAAACATTTGTGGCTTTCTGAAAATGAAGTAACTGTAACTGAAGAGTTCAAAAGAAAAAAATATATAGAACATGTCATTTGTTTTTTAGTCTTTTTTGCTTCTCCGAAGTCTTCCAAGAAGTTCCTGTTGCCATCCTCTTTAGCGAAGAACTAGCCCATTCCATTTCTTCTATTTTATCTAATATTTTATTTTTTTTTATATACAGCAAAGCAGAGTCCAAGTCTTCAAAAACTCTAGGGCCATCAGGTAAAAAGATTTTTAGTTTGGCAGGAAACAAAAGGTATGTTTTGAACTGTGCTTTCTTAAGCTCTCTTATTAATGGCAAAAAAGCTTTTCTTTTAGTTGTTACCAAGGAAGAATAGTCATTGTCAAAACGCACAGTTGCCTCATTAATTTTTATAGGAGCTTTAGCCCATGCAGCCTTTAATACCATCTCCTTGTCATAAGATGATAAAAATCTTACAATAACAGATCTAGGAAACTTTTTATTAGTGTTAAAATTAGATAAAGACCTATGGGCTCTTTCAATACCAAAAGAAAATGTTTCTGACAGATCTAAAGTTTTAGGGAGCCAAGTATTTAGAAAGGAAATAATGTTGTTACCTTCTGTATTTTCTGGCAGTCCAAAAATCCTAATATTATTGCGTCTGGATCTGTTTTCCAGGTCATCAAGTTTGGATTGTAGCTGTGTATTCTGTTTCAGTAAAAATTCAATGTTACTTTCTTCTTCCTGGATTCTGTTGTCCATAACATTAAGAGTCTCTTCAATACCTGTAATCTGAGCTTTCTGGTGTTGCAAGTCTTGATGTAACAAATCCATTTGTTTTGTAGTTTTTTCTATAAAGTTATCAATTTTAGTATCCAGTCTGTCCATTTTAGTTGTTAGTTGTTGAATTGTTAATAGTAAAGACTGAAGCTCTTTCTTGATGCTGGAATCTTGAGTGTTAGCCTTACTGGAACTCATTCTGAAGAGAGGTGATGAAAGAGAAATTTCAAAGATGATTTCTGACAGGAAAATTATTTAAATTTTCTTTCTTTTTTGATATTATTCAAGATACTGATATTCCAAATGTATTCAGAAAGAAAATTATTATATTAGTTGATTTTTAAAGTAATTATTTCCTGTCAGAGCAGTAATGTTGGTGGAGCTGAAGAAATCTGCTGCTATCCTGTGTTCATCCTTGGCCACGCCCCCGACATAATCTTTTGAGTAAAGGTTTTTCATTTATTCCAGAATATAATTGTAATGTGGTTGATGTTTATACTAGTATAAGATTATACATTAGACAGTTCAATTTGGCCCTGTTTTTTAAAGATCGAACTGATGTGACAAATGATTTGACAAATGATTTGATACAAGGTGCCTTAACTAGAAAGAGTACATTTATACCACCATATAATACTGAAGTTGCATTGTTTGAGAAAATGTGTATTGGAGGGGTTCGGAATGCCATTAAAATGAAAAATAATGCTCATTATGATGACAATTTAACCAGGGATGAAAGAGAAGCACTAGTGGAATTGGCAGGTTGTAATGAACTTAGAATTATGAAACCAGAAAAGGGGGGAGGGGCAGTCATAATGTCACAATTTGATTATATTGCTAAAATGCAAGACATTTTTGATGACCCCACCACTTATTTACGGGTTTCTCGGAATGAATTGAATATAGCCTACTATAGGATAGATTTGTTCCTTTTGGATGCATTATATAAAGGGGCAGTAAATTGTGATGAGTATAATTTTTTGAATGTGGAACACCCAGTCACCCTCGCTGTGTTTGGAATTCCAAAAATCCACAAAAATCTTAATGATCCTCCATTCAGAGTTATAGTGTCATCGAAAGGTTCAAAGACTGAACCCATGGCAGCGTATGTGGATAAAAATACACAGCGGGTGGTGGCTGAGGCCCAACTTATTTTGAAAGACTCTTGGCACTGCTTACAAAGGCTGAATTAATGAGAAATAAAGACGTTGAATGGTCATCTTTTAACTATTGATATAGTTAATTTGTTTACAGTTATACCACACAAGGAAGGTATAAATTATTTTACACAAAGTTTAGTGAAAAGTGATCATTTAAGTAGTGACAAAGTAAATTTAGTAGTATCTTTTTATGGATATGGTACTCAAAAATAATTTTTTGTCCTTTGAGGGGGGCATTTTTCATCATATTTCAGGTGTAGCCATGGGTGAAAAATGTGCCCCTAGTTTTGCCAACTTGGTGTTGCTCCAATGGGAGGAAGAATTTGTTTTGAATTCAACATATAAAGACAAAATTGCCCTTTATAATCGATTCTTGGATGATGTCCTGATACTTTGGAGGGGTACTGAAGGCAAGGCCTTGTTATTTGTAGAATATCTTAATACTACAACATCCTTCTTCAAATTCACTAGTAAATGGGATAGTCAAACAATTGAATTTTTGGATATTAGGTTAACAAATACTGTTGAAGGACTTGAGAGCAGTATTTTCAGGAAGGAAACACATAGTAATGCCTTACTTCACTATAATAGTTATCACCCCCCACACTAATGTAGAGGTATAGTGAAGGGTCAAATGGTAAGGTTGTCAAGACTTATTAGTGATAACCAAGTCTTGAAACAAGAGTTATACATACTGATAGGGATGTTTCTTGACAGAGGTTATCCCTTGAAAATGTTGACCAAAATACGTAATGATGTATTGAATAAGAGGGATACTACTTTTCTACCTATACTTAAGAGGAACAATATAGAAAATATGAGAACATTAACAACCATAGTATTTTAGATTCAAGGGTTTTGGTATTTAAATATAATAACCAAATAAATGGGATAGTGGATTCCATACGTACAGCATGGAATCTATGTTTTAACTGTGATTTGAAAGGTATGTTCCCCTAAAGTAGTTTTCTCTAGGGGGAGAAATATCAAAGGGTTTTTAGAACAACACAAGCCCGGATACACTCTTTACAAAATGAATAGATGTGGGATGTGTAGGTCTTGCAGATTCATTAATGATGGACCCTACGTAAGTGTCCCGAGTTACAACAGGACTATTCCATGTCCAGGTAGGGTTAATTGTAATACCCAAAGGGTGGTGTATTTAGCTACATGTACCAACTCTAGTGCATTTTATGTAGGTAAAACTATCTGTAGGTTGAGAGACCGGATAGGTGAACACCTTTGGGCCATTAGAATCAAGACCTCCATAATGCCCTATATATGCATAGTACAATTTGTACTAATTTTAAGAGATTTTTATTCTTTGTAATAGATAGGGTGTTGTATAATGAAAGGGGTGGTGATGAAAAATGAAAAGTGGAACTTTAGGAATATAAATGGCAGGTTATATTGAATGCTACAACATCACCTGGATTAAATGATTTAATTTCTACAGGACCAATTCTGAAACATTGAGCAATTAAAATTTAGTATTTTTGTACATTTTTTATTTTTAAACAAGTTTAAACTAGATGTTAATATTCAAAATTTGTTTTATAAGTATTAATTAGTTTTGTATTTGTGGGTTGTGACTGTATTCTGTAGTGTTTTGTATATAGAAGTGTATTTGCAAGTGTTTTAGCTTTAAGATGATTGAATCCATATTTTTAATAGAATAATTAATTAATTGATAGGTGTATATAAGGATTTGATAAATAGCTACCATTCACTCTGATGATGCCATTGACTTATGGTGAAGGCACTTAGTGTGTGGAACAGCGTTAAAGGCTTTCGATTTATCCTGTTGTTCGTGGTTCATTTTTTTGTTTTTTACCTCTGGGAATGTTTGCGGTTATCAAAAAGTACTAGAGAATCATTAAATAATCTATGCAGAAGATTCTATAGGAATGAGAAGTGTACTAATTGGTTCTCTGACAGAGTAACTGATGCTTGTACAGACTACCAAATTACATTAAAGCAAGTATGAGTTTAGATATTTTTAAGAACAGCCTGGACATTTATTATGGGAACAAGTGTTTTGGCATATTGGCAAGCTAGAAGGGCTTTAATGCCCATGCTTGAAACATCTGTATGTATAATGCCTACTCTGTTGGACATTATTGCTGACATATATTGCAGTAGTAATAAACACTGGTCACAGTCTCTTTAATTGAAATGCTGTTTACATACAGTGAAAATATTAGGTTTAAAGTCCATGTCTAATAAAAATAAGCATAACTTTTCTTAGCATACGGATTACTTCCAATTCACATTCAGTTCATTTGAAATATTCCACAAAGGAAAACAAGAACATCTTGCAGTCCACAGACTTGATAACTCTAAGGTCAGACTATGATATAATTACTGGTACATCCACAAACAGGCCCCTGGCATGGCTCTCTGATGAAATGTCGGCACTCGAAATGCTGAGTGCCAGCAACCTGAAAAAAAGACCAAAACACAGGAGAAAAGTTAATCTTGAAAATTGCTCTTCTCCTTAAAACTTCTTTTTGCAGAGGAGCAACCCCCCCCCCATCCCCTGAACTTATATATATCAATTATGAGACCACCATATCTTGGAGAAAAGGGAATATTTTGAGAAAGGCATCTTGGACTTAGTATTTGTAAGTCTGTTCTTTTGGCCATTCAGTCTCCATGTTTCTGGACTCACACTGGTAGGTCCCAACATTTCAGATGGTTACCTCCTGGCACTATCCACAGTGAGACTCCTTGTATTCCTTAGGTATATCCACTATTAAGCTTCTAGTATTCTATATCTTCTTCTGGTCAATGTTTATGGTTAAGATTTCCCAAAAGTGTATGTTCAATGTTTCAAAACTCCCTCTCCACCTGAGATAATGCCTCTGCCATTTTTGATTACACTCCCTGATTTTAACAACATCTCCCAGGTGATTCACATTAAGCTCACTTTTTACAAATTTTAGTACTATAATATGTGGTATAAACACTCTGCCAATTTGTACCACAATATATGGTGACTATATTGCACATCAGAACAGCATGTCAAATAGTGTTTCTCATCTCTGAACTAGCCACTATGCTACTGCAATTCCTCTCCAATCATAGAACCTCCAGTTATGTACTGATTGGGTTGGGTTATGAGACTGTGATAACACATGTGCATTCATATGTTGCCTGGCTTATGTCTTATTGTAAAATGAAAAAGCTCTATCACTAAAGTCCTCCTACATAACTTGGGATTAGTGTCCCATTATGTAACCACTGTTGGGGGGGCATGATCAGTTTCTAGAGTGAAGATGTTTCCTAATAATTAACATTGCAGATAGGTTAGTGCCCACTTAATATCAAGACACTCTTCCCTATGGCAGAGGATCTGATTCTAGACCTATTTAACCCACTCATACCTATAGCATTTTTTATATACTTCCAGTTAACACCCATAGCTCCTTATGGTGTCCAGATCTTTTCTGGGTCTGGCTTCTTTAACTAAGTGATTTACCAGCTAATAATAGCCAGTATTAGGAAGGGCAAGGATTTATTAACAAAACAACACTAAGATTGTTTAAAATAGGATGTCCTGCAGTGGAGAAATTAATCACTGTTTACCACTTATCATTCATATTTGCATATTTATGATCATATTTTCACAACTGAAAAACCTACATGGTGTTGAGGAGTACAGTGCGAAAAACATGGTGACAGACAGGAAAATCATTGACAATGTCTATTTATATCATACTGTACTTGGGGTTTTACTAGTTTGTTAGTAGTTATGAAAATAAGCAATATTTACATATGCACTTAATATTTCAAAAACCAAGTGACGTATAAACCACTACATGGTATCGGGTTAAACCTCAGATGTTGCTGAAAACACTGTCTTTGCTATTTTTACTTTATGTTGCACATCTTGAGAGATATTCAGTGTTATTATATCACTAATTATACAATTAAGCATATGTTTGCATATTTCTGTAAATATCTAAGCAGACATGCACTAGGAGATTAATTTCTTGATGTCATATGAAAGCTTATGTCTGATTGGAGATATATTATTAGAGCACTTTGGTTATTTTGCACATTTCAAAATATAATAATATATTTATGAATGTTTAACAAAATATATAATTTTGGGTTGGAGAGAATTAATAATATATTACTTTTTATAGAAAGACTGAATGTACAGACTATTATCACTACAAAGAACACTTCTTACTGAAAATATTGTTATTTGTACAGCTTTAATAGCTTTTGTTGTTCACAAAATATTCACATTTGTTTATTTTATGCTTCTGAAGTTGATTTTTCAGAAAAGCTCTGGATTGCAAGGATGTGTATAGGCTACTAGAAGAGTGACATGCCACACTGTCAAAGTAGCAGGCTGGATGCTCCTTACCACCTGCTCCTTGACAAAGCACAACTCTTAGTTGTACTTCAGATGAATTGGTAAACACGACAAAAGGTTTATTTAAGTTAGGGCTGATTCAGAATGGTTATGGACAAAAATTTTTTTCAGTAGGTTGAAAATTTCATCTTTATCTGGATGGGAACTTTACCTTTTGCAAGGTCGGTCAGTGGGCAGGATATAGAAGCAAATATGGACACAAACTTCCTGTAGTAGCCTACCAGCATTATGACTTTTCTCACTTAACATTTAACAGTTTCTGTTTTGGGGTCTAATTACCCTTCTCCCACTAATATATCATTAGTTAATGGTGCTGTCATATAAAATGTTTTACTTGTGTCAGCATTAGCAGTAAGTGCTGTTTGTATTAACAATTTCAGTACAACTTGTACTTTGGTTATATGTGACTCCTGGTCTTCTGAATAAATTTACTACCTTACAAAAATACACAGTTTAGCACTCCATAAATAATCAGTGGTATTATCCCAGAACAAATTAATATCCTATCAGTAGTATATAAATACTGACCTTGGAATTAGATAACGCTTATTTGAACTAATGAAATAAATATCTAGGCTTCAAATGGCCCACAAGAGCAGTTGCCTAGTATTTACCTATGAACCTATGAGTACCGGGCATAACGTTTCAAAACTTTATCCAAGAGACTTTGAAAAGTGGTGGGAGCTCTGTTAACTCCAAAGGAAAAGGCAGTGTAATGACAAAGACCTTCAGGGATGAAGAAAGCTCACTTGGGTGAGGGGAATCAGCCAATACCCCTGGTCAAATCCAAAGTGGTCAAAAATCTTGTTTTGGCTAACCTGTCTATGACATCATCTACTCTAAGCATTGAATAAGTATAACATTTGGATATTTCATTCAATTCTTGGAAATCATTACAAACTCTTATGGACCCATCTAGCTTAGGGATCAACTCTTTTGGACTGTTCCATCCATTTTGCGATTCCTCTGCAACTCTAAGTTTAAGCATTTTTCTTACTTCTACACTTAATGTTTTTCTTTGGGAATCTGGTACCCTGTGTAGTTTTAATATTAGTTTCTCCCTTGGCACAGTTTCAATATTATGTTGAATTATATCAGTTCTTCCATGTGGCTCAGGAAAAAAAAAAACTTTATATATTAAACTTTTATATTAAAGAAATAACTCTTTCACTTTTGTTTCTTTCCTTAGACAAAGTTTTGTCCATTTGAATAGCAAGGATAGACTTTACCGGTACTTTACTATCAGTGCCTATGTCAGCTCTCAAGCTGACTTTATGCATTTCAGCTTCCTCCATGGTTTTAATGCCTTTATGTGATAAATATGCTTTGTTTTTCATCTTAAAGACTCTCTTGTATGAAGTTTAATTCATTCATTTTCTCTACCACCTCAAAGGATCCCTGCCATTTTACTAGGAAGTTATTTTCAGCAAAAGGAACTAACGCTAACATTAACACTAACACTTGGTCCCCTGTTTTAAACTTCCTCAATCTGACCTTCATATTATATACACAGTGTTGCATCATCTGTCCTTTGCATATGTTCCTTAACTATTAGCATAACAATTTTAACCCATCTTATCAATTTGTAAAGCATGGTATCACATTTTAAATGGGCAAGTTTGAGGTAATATTTCCCCAAGATGTTCATGGGCTCTTAAGATCTCCCAATGATTATTTACAATTTGTCTAAAATACCCCCCTTTTTAACCCATGAACATCTTGGGGAAATATTACCTCAAACTTGCTCATTTTCATATAAGAGGGGAAGAACATTGAACATTGAACACCCATTTTACACACTATAAGAGGTACAATCCTCCCAGACCAGCACAAACGACTATATTGGGTGACCAACTGAGAGGTTGTTATCCATGTGGCCATTGTAACGCATGTCAATATATATATAAAACAATGGAATTTACCAGCAAAAATACCCCCAAAATATACAGGATTAACATTTTTGGGAATTGTAATACTGATTGGGTAGTTTATATGGCCACTTGTTCTTGTTTGGCATTCTATGTGGAACAAACTTCTAGACCATTGAAATATCGTATCAGCGAACATTTAAGTGCCATTAGAACTAGCAAATTGTCAAATGCTTTATTCAAACATACTAGGTTACACAAAACGGCTCAATTTAAATTTATTATTATTGATAAAATAGACATGCATAGGGCTAATAAAGCAGGTTGGCATGAGAAACTGAACAACATGGAATTTTCCTGGATAACCAGGTTGGGGGCATTATTTAAACCTGGCCTTAATGAAATGTCTTAGATTCCATGTTCACCCGTTAATAGTTTATGTATCCCTTAATAGAATTTTTTCTACATAATAATATTATTCTACATGTTTATTGGTATGAACATGTGTTACTTTTGGTGAATTTTCACATTTATTTGTACTTATAACATGAATGGGGATAATCTTATATGCATGTGAGTTTTTTTCAGGTTGTCACTTTAAAAAAAAAATTCATATATAAGAGAGTACCAGGATGTACCATCTGTTTGTTTTAGTTGCACTGAGGAAGGCTTTTAGATTTTAGCCGAAACCGGTTTGCTGCTTGTGTAATTTCTTAATGATTGACTTGCCACATTAAATTTTTATATAGCCTGGTCTCCAGAGTGCTGGTTCATTTTTTGCTGTTGACTCATCTTATTTACTTGGGACTTCAATAATGGACACAGTTATCAGTGAACTTCTGAACCTAGGAAATGATTACATCATTTCACATTCTGGGCAAATTTGGACAGAAGTTCTGAGTGTCTTTTTACACCAGCCCAATAAAATAAAATTCTAGCTTTGGTTTTGTCCACCCCTATATTTTGTCCCAGAACATGGCTATATTCCAGTTTGATCATAAACATTGTAACAGATTTTGGAATTAACACTTGTGTAGTATCTATTTGTCATTCTTTACCCTATATAAAGAGTCATTCCTCAACTCAAAATATGGATATGAGATTTGGTCAATGTATTTTTGTATTCTGGCTATATTTCCTCTGACATTGTCATTCTCCCATTGTACTTTCTTAAAAATACTCATTACTTATCGACAAGTGAGGAATACTTTCATCAAGATACATAAACTAAGCAGAGGATATTACTGCTACTCCTTTTACTTTTGGCAATGTTTTTATATCAGTAATATCAATAATATCTGTCTCTTTAAGTACATGCTTTTTATGGTCTTGTTTTTGAATACCCCTTGAAGACTCTGTTCTGGTTCCCATTCTTGTCTTAGGGTGCATATTACTATGAGTCTCCTCCTGTCAGTCTTGACATACACATCTTTCATTAATTTAATTATTAGACAGAATTTGGTATTATGCAGTAGGGGTTCCTCACATTCAGTTTCTACACAGAGTCATAGATTTTTACTAGGCTAGTGACCCAGGGGGCCTTTCTAAGCCTAGCCAAGTTTTCCAAAAAGAATAATGATGTCCTGTATCCAATTAGGACATTGAATACCAGGCATTTATAAGCTACCTCTGTCCGTAAGGGACATGGGTGCCAGGGCCTGTGTAAATTTCCTATTCCTCATCCACTGGTTTAGGTTGCACTTAAACTGAGTAATAGACAAACTGAGCTCCACATGGATGAGAAGCTTGTTCCATAGGAGAGGCAGTCTGTGAGACATATATTTGTCTATCCAATTCAGGTCCTTAGACCTTGTATTTCTGCGTGCCGTTTAAGTTATGAATATGCAGGTGATTCATAAGTGTGAGATTTCAGGATGCCTTGTAAGCCAATCATAGATCAACCCTCGGCAATCTATAGGAGACTGAGTAGAAGGAAACGGCTTTAAGGTGCTCTGCATAAGGCAGAGCATTGACACATTGACTTCTTTCACTAACTTAACAACTGGAGTTTTCTGATAAGACACAGTAACACATTTCTAATAACATACAGGTTCTCCGTTTCTTTTCAGTCAAAGCTAGATTTTATTTATTTCTGACAATTTCACTTCTAATCCTTTCTCTGTATTAGGGCAGTGTATTTCTGACAGTGTGGCTCATGGCATTCCATATGTATATCCGCAGGTAGGTTCCTAATATTTAATACCTTCTTTTGGTCAAGATTTCCATAAGAGTTTCTTTTTCTGTTTACAAAACTTCCACTCCTCAAGATACAAATATCTTTGTCACTTTGGACTGCATGCCTTGCTTTTAACAGCACCTCACAGGCGATTCACATTAAGATATCCTGTTATGGATATTTTACTGTAATACTATGTGGTGAATACACGCTACCAATTTATACTATAATATATGATGAATGTATCATAAATCAGGGCGGTCTGTCCATTGGATTGTAAAACTACATCTGAGTTTTTGTATTAAGATTAAGTTATAGGTTGTTTAGGTGAGGAGGATTTATCTGATGATGTTGTTGAGTCTTTCGGCTTTTCCCGGTTAGGGGTCACCACAGCGGAACTCCAGTCCACTAATAATTGGCAGTAGATTTTTATGTGCCGAGTTGCCGGCCCTGACGCACAACCTTCAATGAAGGTACGCCCATTCACACATGTCTCCACACAGAAGACACTCTAGCTGAGAATTGAACAGGACAATGTCTTACTATGAGGTGACAACGCTACCGCAGCACCACCACCGCAGTTCGATTTATCTGATGATGTATTATATAGTATTAGATAAGGCAGAGAGGAGTTAGGAGAAATATAGAGTTTGGCCAACCATGGGAGAAGAAGAAGGTCTGGGTGTTGATGTGTTGGAGTTGTAAAAGGTAGAGTACAGGGTGGGACAGAATGAAGAGAAATATAATATAGAAAAGAAAGAGAGAGAGAGAGTGCAAGAATGGAAAGAATGAAACAAAAAGAAAGAGGGGAAAGGCCATAATAGGAATATGGATCAACATGAAGTAGTAAAACTCTTGTGTTTGAGATTGCTAGGGTGGCAGGGTATACCGAAACAATGAAATCACCAGTGTATCTGAATTAGAAAAGAAAATGGAAAGAAAAAAAATAGTTTTAGTCCTTCTAGCACTTTACCTTTAGGACGGCCTGAATATGACTGTCCTGCTATTCACTTCCTTCCATAGATACACGTTGTTCCACTGGCAGCTGCTCAGATAACAATGTATTTCTAATTTTTTTTTTTTTTGTATGCTTCTCTACTTCTTTCTGTTTGTCCAGAATTTTCTTCTTAACTATGGGAAATGTTTTATTGGCTATCTTTCCTCTACTCTTCCTGACTTTTGATGGCTGACTTTTCGCCTTCTTATCCATCCACTTCCATCACATCTCTCTGCTGTCTAAACTCTCAGTACTTTTCTGACTCTGTTGCAAATACCTCTAGCTCCAAGAATGGCTTGGAATAAGAACTTTAAATGCATCTAGGTACATTAACTTGAACTACAAGTCCAGTTTCCTGCACAATGTAAAGTAAAGAGTAAATGTCCCATTTTCAGTCTAGTCCCCAGTGAATAATCACTCTCTGTTTTTCTCTCAGCAATGTTTTTCTTTCCTCATTAGTAAAGTCAGCAGTTGCTGTTTAAGCTGGAACATCTGCACCTTTATAATTATAGTTGGAGGACTCAGAAACCATTCTCAGTGTCATGTATATTCAATGTACTTTAGTAAGAGAGCTACTTTGGGTAATCCAGTTCGCCTACTTAGTTGCCCAATCATGTAGTTTTTATAGTCTCTGCCCTCCACTCCTTCTGGGATGTTTATCATTCTTTTATTCTTCCTTTTTCTTTCCTCCATTTCCTCTTTCTTCCTGACTTGTTTCTAGCTCAGCTGGCCCTGTTGCAGTCTCCTCTTCTTCCTTCTTTAGCAATTCCATCTTGTCCAAGTGGTTGGTAGAGCTGCCTCAATCTCTTATAGTCTCTTGTCATTTTTTATGTAGTCCGTCAGTGATTCTGTTTTCGCATTTAACTCAGTAATCTCACTGACTCTCCCATGGACAAGATGCTGAATTTAGGATTCTTCTGCTTCCCTTTCTCCCACTGACATGGCTTCTTTTCCTCTTCCTTTCTGTTCCTTCCCTATCTCTGTTTTCTTTCTCATAGGCATTCCCCTCATATTTTTTTACAGTAGCTATCTTACCATAAACTGTCTTTTTTTGCCCATTAGCAGAGGGAGGGAGAGTGCTCACTTGCTGCAAACTAATCTCACCTATACCAGAAGATGATTAAAAGTATTTTATCCCTGGTTGTGTTTTTTATTATTATTTTTAATTTAAAGCACATTTTTGGGCTTGTGTCTGTGTTTGAGTCATTAATTTATTATTAAATGTTTGTTTTATCATCTTTTATTTTGCTTCTGTTAGTAGTTGTCCCCTTACTTATTGAATCTGCCTGTTTGTAATGACATTTTATTAAAGTAAACTGTTACTTGTGTATTTTTGATTGGCAGAATTATTTTGTGAATAATGAATGGTTTCAGTGAGCCAGTATGTTATTTATTGTTAGCTAGTAGCATCTTTGGAAAACATTGGGAATATTATTTTTGAGAAAGACTTGTATGAATTAGTTACCTTGGCCATAACACTTAGTGCATAACTCTCTTAGCTGAAATACTAAAAGTGTTCAGAAAGGCTTTAATCAGCTCAGAGAAAACAACAAAGACAAGTTATGAAATTATTGTTTGGATAGTGACAGTGTGTGTTTTATCTGTATGTCTGGGCCTCATTTAGAAACACATCATAAAGAAATATGCAGTCTGGTCAGTGGATGAGCCCTGGATGCATAGTGTCATAGATAATAGTTGCAATACTGATATAAATATCAAAATAATCCTAATTCGGTTGAGTATTGCAATTTGACAGTGATGCTATCTACTGAATTGTGATGTATGTTATATATATCGACATTGTGTTTCTGTCCCTTCTTTTAAGGGCTGTTTAGATGTTTATTCTTGTTATAATGCAAGATATTATATGGTGTCAGAAGAAAATGCACCAAACTCAATTTCTGCATTATCTGGGTCCTCCTGTGTTCTTAGCATTTAAAATAGACTTCATTTATTTGTTCTGAGGAGATTTCTGTGATTTCTGGGCTCTGTTCCCAACAGAACTGTTATTCAAGGCTTTTGTACAGTATATGCCCTGACAATGTTCTGCTTGTAGAAAGTAGAAAATAGTAATTTTGTTCATTTTGATCATTTTCATCAGTTTGAAATGTTATGCCTTCGGATGCCTGCCTTATCAAGGAAATCATCATCGTCATCCTCATTATTTTGTTCAGATGACTGTAATTCATCTAATATTGTTCTACCTGCATGCCAGTTTGTCTGAGAAGTGGAAAAGTACAGTTGTGTACACTTAGCATAAATGTAAATGTTTGAGTGTATTCACTGTTGCAGTCATCACCTGTCAGTTATCCCTGCTGTGGTAGCCCTCGGCCAGCAACACCAGAGTCAATGTTTTTGTGCTGCTGTCGCCTGTAGTCTGACGTCAGGTCATCAGTACTATAAAGCAAGTCAGCCGACATCATTACATCAGTTTTTCTAGTCCTAACCTGTCAGAAGCACAAGGGAAAAGAGAGAAGTAGACCTGGTGGCTAAGAGCTTCCTTGGGAAGCATGTGTCCCCCTGGGGGAGATGTGAAAAGGGGGGATGGAGGGAGGGAAACCAAGACTGCAACAGTGAATACACTCGATCATCAACATTTATGGTAAGTGTACACAACTGTACTATGTTTTTCGTGTTTCACTGTTGCAGTCATCACCTGTGGGAGGATTCCCAAAGCTGAGGTAAAGGGTGGAAGAATAGATAGAGTCCTAGGTATGGATCAGGAGGCCCTGCAGAACTGCAGAGGCAAACCCTGCCCTAGACTTCGAAAAGAGAGGTAGATGGTAATGCCTTGTAAAGGTATGGACAGAAGTTCAGGTGGCTGCTTCCAATATGTGCCTGGTAGGTACTCCTCTGAGGAAGTCAGTGGAAGTGAAGGTTGCCCTAGTGGAGTGGGTATGGATTGACCTAGTTCCCATGTAGTTTGTAGCAAAAATGGATACAGTCTGATATCCATTTGGAAATGGTTTGTTTGGAGACGGGCTTCCCCTCTGCCCCTGGGGCAAAGCTTACAAAAAGCTGGTCAATTTTTCTGAATGGTTTAGTGTGGTCCACATTATATCTTAGTTGTATGTGCACATCTAGTGAGTGTAGAATTCTTTCCCCCTTATTTTGAGGGTTGGGAAATATGGTGGGAAGGTGTATGGCCTGGTTAAGGGTCACATCAGATACCCCTTTGGGCATAAAGGAGGGATTAGCCTTCAGAGAGACTGTCTGCATGGAAAATTATGAATGGCTCGACAGCCATGAGAGCTTGAAGTTCTGAGACCCTTCTGGCTGAGGTGATAGCTAGTAGGAAGGCAGTCTTCCAGGAGAGGTATTTCAATTCTGTAGAAGCAGCAGGTTCGAAAGGGGGTAAGGTTAGTTTCTCTAACAAATAATTCAGGTCCCAGGGTGAAGTAGGAGGTCTTCTGGGAGGCCTGATATTAGAAGCCCCTCTGAGGAATTGCTTAATCAAAGGATGAGAGAAGAGGGGGTGGGTCTGAATCATAATGGGCAGAGATGGCCGAGGCATGGATTTTAATAGAGGAGAAAGCGAGGCCACTATTGAGCAACTCTGCTAAGTAATCCAGGATGACAGGAATGGAAGGTTGGGAGGTACTTCCCCCTTTTGATTGTTTCCAGGAACAGAATCTTTTCTATTTTCCTGCATAAGATTTTTTTTGTGCTGGGTCTTCTGACCTCTGTGATGATGTCTGGGACCTGTTTGCTTAACAGTGCCTCATTGTTAGTTTTTAGTGTATGAGCCAAGCTGAAGGTTTGAGAGTCTGTAGGTCTGGGTGCAGTACCTTCCCCCTCTCCTGGGACAAGAGGTCTGACCTTAGAGGAAGCAGCTTGGGGGGCTTTAAGGTCAGACTGCGTAGTAAGGGGTACCAATGCTGCCTGAGCCAATCTGGAGTGATGAGAATGTCCTTTGGTCTCTCCTCTTTTATTTTGATCAGAACCTTGAGAATAAGGGGCAGAGGAGGGTAGACGTACACAAAGAGGGAGCTCCAGGGGAAGGTTAAGGCATCCACCTTTCATGCTAGGAGGTGATACTCCCTGGTACAAAACTTGTGCAACTGGTGATTGAGGTGCGAGGCAAAGAGGTCCACCACTGGTGTCCCCCACTCTTGGGTGATTTGCAGAAAGATTTCTCTGTGGAGCTGCCATTAATGGGGGTCCAGTAAGTTTCTGCTTAGGTGGTCTGCCAGTGTGTTGTTGATCCCTGGTAAGTATTGGGCAATTAGGTGTAGCCCCATGGAGATGGCTGTAAGCCACAGACTCATGGCTAACCTGCACAGGGGTAAGATTTGGTGCCCCCCCCTGCTTGTTGATGTACCACATTACTGTGGTGTTGTCTATTTTTATAAGGAGGACCCCTTGCCTGAGATAAGAGTTGGAAGGAAGTCAGAGCACTTTGTACTGCCATCATTTATTTTTGGTTGATGTGCATGTGAAGCTACTGGGCATTCCAAAGGCCTTGGGTAACACCTGTCTGCTAGATGAGTGCCCCAAGCTCTGTCTGAGGTGTCAGTGGTTATTGTCTGGCCAGAAGGGCAGAGGATGAAGGGAAGACCTTTGTTCATGGTACAGGCCTCTACCCACCAGAGAAATTCATCCCTTATGTAAGGGATCAGTGGGAGTGTGATCTCTAGGGACTGAGAGTGATGATACCAAAGGTTCTTTAAGTACCACTGAAGCTTTCTCATGTGAAGCCTGGTTGGGGGGGGGGGGGTGAGAAGAATGCAAGATGCCATGTATCCCAGGGCTTGCAGGAACTTCCTCGCAGTAAGGTGACTTGTGGAAACCAGCTGGGTGAAGTAGAGAGGCAGGAAACTCTGCTTTTCTGGGGATAAGAAGGCCATTTGGGTAGCTATGTCTCACACAGCTCCCAGGAAAACAATTTTTCTGGTGGGGTTTTGCTTTGATTTTTTACTCATTGATGGTGAACCCTAGGGAAGCTGGAAGTTTTTTGACAAAGAGAAGATCCTGGAGCAACTTTTCTTTGCTGTTTACTTGAATGAGGCAGTCGTCCATGTAAGGGTAAATTTGTATATTTCTCTGTATTCAGAATGCTATAGCTGGGGCCAAGCATTTGGTGAATACTCTGGGAGCAGTAGATAAGCCAAAGGGCAGTGCAGAGAACTGAAAGTGCTGATTGCCTGCTCTGAAACACAGGAATTTTCTGCATGATTCCCTGATGGAGATGTGGAGGTGGCATCTTTTAGGTATAGTGTCACCAGCCAGGATTTGGTGCAAGCATAGGCAGGAGCTATTGCAAGGTTAGCATTTTGAATCTGGGGACCACCAAGGAGGTGTTCAGTTTGGATAGATCCAGGATGGGGCACCAAGTGCCCTCTTTTCTGGGAACAAGAAATAGTCTGGAGTAAAAACATTTTCCTGTTTGATCTGGAGTTACAGGTTCCACTGCCCCTTGGGAAATTAGGGTTTTTTCCTGTTTTAATGCCTCTGCCCACTGGATTGGGGGGAGGTCTGGGTACCCTCTTGGAATTGGGAGTTTGCTGAAGGAGAATCTCTATCCCTGAGAAATGATTTTTAATACCCATTGGTTCTTGGTTATAGAGACCCAATTGCACTTGAAGAGGGTGAATCTTCCTCCTAGATTTAGATGAGTGAAAGAAGGGCAGAGGGGGGAGGGGGAGTCATTGTGAATTCTTGCCATAGAAGCTTGGCTTAGAACTCCCAGCCTCAGAGGCGGAAGTGGTCCATTGTTTGCTTCTTTGCTGGCCCTGAGATAGAGGCCTGGATGTCCTGTCCCTGCGAAGCTTACTTTGACCCTGTTGTAGGTAAGGCCCAGTGTTTAGAGGGGAAGTTCCTGCTGAATCTGGGCAGTTGAACTTGAAATAAATATTTTACTGTCTGCATAGATTTTGCTTTGTCTTCCATCTTTTTAAGTACCTCTTCTGCTTTTTCCCCAAACAGGAGTTCCTTGTCTAGGGGTGCATCAATAAGTTTAGACTTGACATGATCAGGGAGAGGTTGTTTCTTCAGCCATCCATGTCTTCTAATAACAGATCCTGTCACTGATGCCCTGCTAAAGGCTTCTAGGGTGTCATATCCACATTGTAATGAGTGCTTGGCTACTTGACAAGCAGAGTGTAGTAATTCTGACAGCTCTTTAGAGTTGGCACCATCACAAGAGATAACAATCTTCTGTTTTAATTGTGTAAAAGTGTGTTGCTGATATTTCAGCATATGTAACTAACAATTGAGTGCTCTGATAGCTAAGCTTGCAGAGGTGTATATTTTCTTACCCCATCTGTCCAGAGCTCTTGAGTCTTTGTCAGAAGGAAGAGGATTTTTGGCAGAACTAGTCTTAGCTCCTTTGAGTCCCTGTGTAATGACCTCTGAGTCTTTAGCAGGGTTCCTGTACAGGTATTTGTGAGAATCTGGTCTTCTGTAGTACCTGTCAGGGTTAGCTGGAGCAGGAGGCAGGGCATCTGGAGCTAAACTGGATTCAAGGAAAACATCATCCACCACTTCTAGAATAGGTGGGATGGCCATGGCCAGGGATCTGTGCTGGGGCAGGTCCAGAAACTATCTAAGTCATTTCTTTGACTGTGGGTAGTCTTGAGATTTCCATTGAAAATGTTCCCTGAGGGAGTGAAGGGTTTCCCCGAAGGAGAGGTCCTCTGGAGGGGAGGCAGAGGGGATGGATTCCTCTGCATCTGAATCCTCATAAACAGTTAAGGGCTGTTGTTCCTCTTCAAAGGCAGAATAATCAGATTCCTCAGACTCTTGGTCTGTCATAATTTCTGGAGAAGGCACCCTTTTCCTTTTTGGAGTGGGGGCTTGAGTACTTCTAATAAAGGAGATGAGATCCTCTGCCATTTTAAGCATTTGAGCTTGGGGTGGGGGAGCAGTAGCAAGATGGTGGCTAGAAGCAGATTTCCTATGAGTGTCCTGGCTTCGAGGCCTGAGAGAATCTGTCAGTCTCTGAGAAGCGGTAGTCATAAGAGAAGACGTCTTTTTTTGTCTAGAATTGGTAGTGCGAATGGCCTCCTCAGAAGCCGGTGCCTGTATCGTGGCTCTGGACCCAACTGAGGCAGAGACAGCCAAAGGTGTTGAAGACAAAGTGGATTTCTGTGGCATACTAGAATCCAAAATGGTCTCAGCAGAGGCCTGCATAGACAGCGAGTTGGGCATCAGGGGCTGCGAAAGAGCCTCAATGAATCCTGGTGAACTGACGATTTTCTTAGCGGTAGCATCATCGGAAGGCTTAGTCTTGTGAGGCCTGTGTCTATCTTTACATTTTTTTGGAATGTCAGTGGATTGTTGGCTGATGGATGCCATATCAGAATTCGAAGATCATAATCATCTTCTTTCGGCTGATGGAATACAAAAATAATTGTGTACAAAAAGAGCTCTACAGCGAATGGTTCTCACATTAAAGAGGGCAAAGAACTGGCAACGAGGGAAGTTGTGGTCTGGGCCTGAACAAGTGATGCAGTAAGAATGAAAGTCTCATGTGGGATCTGCTTTCCACATACAAGACAATTGTTAACTTTTTCAGACATTGGTTAGAGTAAGAAAAAAGGGTCCCCAATGGGGAACTTAGCTTTAGATGTTTTCTTCTGAAATTCGACTTCTGGTAGCGACCAACCGGCACTAGTGCAAACTGCTTCTGATACAGGCTCCACGGCAAGAAAGACTAAAGTAATGACATCGGCTGCCTTGCTTTATAGTACTGATGACCTGACATCAGACTACAGGCGACAGCAGCCGGCGCAGAAAAACATTGACCCTGGTATTCGGGCTGGCCGTGGGCTACTACAGCAGGGATAACCCACAGGTGATGACTGCAACAGTGAAACAAGAAGAACATCTGCACATTCAAAATTTGATCTGTAGCATGCTTTAATGTAATAGCTGATAAACCTGAAAGAATTTAGTATGGTGCTTTCCCTACAAGCTATAGCAGAAGAAGATATAAAGTAATTCCTCATTTTGATCTTAGAGAAGAGGAACAAGATATGTTCTAGTTTCATTCATATAGTGAGCCAAAGAAAATATTTTCTTAGATCCCTAATTGTTGATGCTTATGTAGCTGAGTTTATGAACAAAGCTAAAGGCTATGAGTTTGGTGGTTTTTAATGATCAAGTGAGAGGTCAATTATGGAGAAAATCTGAGCTGAAAATGTAAAAAGCACTAGATATGTGCAAGGTGAGTGAATTAACTAATTTACAATGTAAGAGCCACATGAAGAGTTTGAACTGTGTAAAGTGAAAATACTGATTTTGTTCTTAAAATATGAATTCAAGCAGATAAGTACAGCAAAACTGAAATTATTCTACATGTAAATCCATGATACCTAAACACAAATACAGAAAAAGCAAGTTAAAGTATGAGGGCTGGGTAGTATATGTACTGGCTTTGTTTTTTGCTCTACCCAGTTCTTGTTTTTTGTCAAATTTTCAAAAGATTGAACATTTATCGGTTGACTGTTTGGAACTTTGAACTGGCTTTTATGGTGATAATTGTGGGGAATGGAAGTTTGCACTTTCCCCAGTGTAACTCAGTCTTGGAAATTGTGTGTGTGTGTGTGTGTGTGTGTGTGTGTGTGTGTGTGTGTGTGTGTGTGTGTGTGTGTGTGTGTGTGTGTGTGTGTGTGTGTATGTTTATATAGCCGTTAGCCATTGCTCTGAAAACTTAGAGTTCTTAGCAGTCAGATATAGACCTTTTTATCTGCCTAGAGAGTTCAGTGGTGTCAGCATCATAGTGGTGTATATCCCACCAAGTACAAACATTAAAGAGGCACTGGCTACGCTGTATAACTCAATATGTGAGCTGCAGAATAAGAACCCAGATTTTGCACACGTTATTGCAGGGGATTTCAACCAGGCAGATCTGAGGTCAGTATTACCCAACTACTATCAGCATGTAGGATTTGCAACAAGGGGTAGCAACACCTTGCGCAAGGTATACACCGATATCAAGATGGCATATAAAGCAGTACAATACCAACACTTGGGCAGCTGAGACCACCTCACCGTAATGCTAATGCCAGCATACAAACCTGCACTAGTCAGGGATAAACCCACTGTGAAGCAAATCAGGGTATGGTCAAATGAGCAATCACAACACTCTAAGATTGCTTTGACAATACAAACTGGAGCATATTCAAAGAGGCTGCAACAGCTGATCTACATGTTAACTTGGACAAATACACAGAAACTGTGATGGCATACATATCTAAATGCATAGCTGATGTGATCATCAACAGAAATAAAACTATAAGAGCCAACCAAAAACCCTGGCTCACCAGCAAAGTATACGAGCTTCTGAAGGGATGTAATCTGGCATTCAAATCAAAAGACAAGGAAGCTCTCAGTGTGGCTTGGGCAAGCCTGAAGAGAGGGATGAAGGAAGCAAAAAGAGCCTATGGAAAGAAAGTCCAGAACCACTTCACTGACATTTTAGACATCAGGCACATGTGGCAGGGCATAAAAGCCATAACTGAATAAAATTCCCTGTCAGCCCAATGCAAGGCAACACAGAAATTCTGGATAGGCTGAACACCTTTTTCTGCAGGTTCGAGGAGGGGAACAGCTGCAAGCCAGTGAAACTCACTACAGACCCAGGAGACAAAGTGCTCAGCCTAAACTCAATAGACATGAAGAGGACCCCACAGCAGGTGAACCCTAGGAAGGCTGCAGGACTGGACAACATCATGGAAAAGGTGTTAAAGGGTGTGCTGAACAACTAAGCACTGTACTCATGGACCTATTTAATATCTCCCTCAGTCAAGCAAAGGTACCCAAATGCTTCACAAACACAAATATTATTCCACTGCTGAAGAAATCATCTCCCTCAAGCCTCAATGATCACAGACCAGTAGCCTTCATGTCCACCATTATGAAAAGCTTTGAAAAGTTAGTCAAAAAACACCTGACAGCAAGCCTTGCAGTAGCACTAGATTCACTGCAGTTTGGATATCATGCCAATTGCTCCATAGTGGATGCCATTTTGGTTGCACTACATCTCTCATTGGCACACCTTGAGAACAAGGATAGCTATGTTAGAATGCTGTTTGCTGACTTCAGTTCAGCATTCAGTACTGTCATCCCACAACAGCTAATCAAAAAACTTGTTTATCTAGGCAGAGACAGATCAAGGTTAAATGGAGCCCTAGACAGGGTACTGAATCGGGCCCCCCCCCATACTCAGCCTCCAATACCACCCCCACATAGCTGTTTCAATGTCCCATTACTTGGCTATTTCTCCCCAGTTACCATAAACACTGTTCAAAACTCTGTGTGCTTACTGTTTCCTGCTTTACTTCTACAATGATTACAGATATTTGGACTTAATTTAAAACTTTTAGTTCAAATTTTATAGCACAAATACTGATAGACATTTGTTAAACAAAGCAATACAGTCTCACAATGAAAACAGACTTAGCATTAAAACTTCTCTGCCTTTGAAACTCACGTTCACTGAAAAGCTTTGAAACCCACATTCAAAGAAAATGCATCTGGCCAGTAGTGGATTAAACTTACTTTGGGCTGTTTTTAAATCATAACCCTTTTGAACACATTTCTAGGACCATGCAAACATGCAAGAATTCTTTGATTCATCTTTCTGGTTGGACAACACAGCACCACTTGTTAGAACGTGCTTTAAATTTAAAGTTTTGAACTTTTTTCCAGTAAGCAATGAAACAAAGCATATGAGCCAATAAGGACAAAACTGCCCAGTTCAGAACATTTCAACTGTACAAGGCCAATCAAACTTCTGTCATTACAATCCGCCAATATCGGTCAATATGCACAATCCCTGCAGAAGTAAAAGTTATCTGAAGAATTCCACATCAGAAAGATCTGTAACTAATGAAGAGGTTGCTGCTATCAAGCGACTTTATATTTCAGTGTTTCATCTACAAATTCAGTACCTGCTGCCCTTGAAGAATAGGTTGCCTAGGTTACATTAAAGAATGGTAAGCTGGTACTATTGTAGTAGGGAATGGATGGCAAACTGAAAACAGGTTAATAGTTACTAGACATCTCATCCAAAGGAGGACAATCATCAATTACTTCAGGATCGGGGGAAAGACAAAATAAAAACATTATGCCTTTCTCCTCTGCCCCCTTTCCCAATACCCCTGGGTTACAGTCTTTAGTGGCATTGATTTTCTTAGTGTCAAATAATTATATACAAATGTGCATTATACCTCTCAACCTCTTAGTCCAAGAAAGCTGGACAAAGCTTGCCACAATTAGGGTCAAAACCCCAAAAATAGGGACAGATTTTAAATATTGCTCTTAGAAACTTAGAAAGTTGCTCAAGTAACAATCTTTGTGTTAACATACATTTTATGAAGAATTTGAAGTCTGAAACTCAAATGTATGTCACTGTTTAGTGACATCAGTCCTCAGATCATCCCACTGATTTGTCAGAAAACTACAAGTTGTATGTGGAATAGACCAAAAATATGTGGCGAATATCTGGATAGTTAAGAGGTATGATAAGCGTTATAAACAGTACATCAAGGTTATGCAGTAGGGTTTATAAAAATTACACATGTTCACTTATTCAACATCCTTTGAAGAGGCCTTGTCTGCTGAGCCAGCAGGTGCTAAATCCAAGGGGTCTTCTCCGTCATCATCCTCTTCTTCTTCAAATAAAAGAAGTCACTCGGTGCCAATGTCACCCTTGGCTCCAGCTCATAAGAAGTTGAAACCTTTGGTTCCCACAGCTTCTGGGGAACCGAAGGCAGATTTGAGAAAATCTAAAGAACTGTCTCCTTCAGCTCTGGTAGTAGTGACTACTTCAGCACCTCCACTTTCGGCATTGTACACCTCGGTGCTGACCCTCAAAAGTGTCTCCCCTTCTTCAGTGCTGGTTACAGTGCCAACAGTATTTTTGGAACCAGTTCCCTCCTTGGCACCTATAGCCCAGGAATCATGGTTTCCTTTGGTTCCCAGAACCAGATATTCTCTTTCAGTAGACCCTTTTTTGGGGCAACTACCAAGTCCCTTTTGGAGAGGCCAGAATCTCCTTCAGCATTGTTGGTATGGTCCTTTAGGAGTTTGACGGAAGTCGACGTCGTGAGGTTGGTGGATCAGCTCCTCGTGGCAAGGGGTCTCTCCAATTCTTCCCAGGCTTTACTCCCTGCTGGACATAGGCATCTTTTTCCAAGGACTCCACTACACATTCCTCCTCTAACCACTCTGGCCTTAGAGACCTTGACTCCAATTTTCCTGATCCCAGCTGTCCTGGTCCTGACAGATCTTGTGTCTTTGGCTCTAGTCCTCCACCCTGAGTTCCTAGGTTGCTTTGGAACTGACGGACGTCTGGGGGGCATAGCTCCATGACACCATTTGTGGGTTCTTCCTCCGTTCTGGCCTTGATTGTGGGTTCCTCAGAGTGGGGTGGGACTGTGGTTCTGAGGTTGTCCTTCCCAGTTCTGGGCTCCCATCCCTCTTGGGAGGACTTGCCTTTCAGGTTATGGAGAGGAACTTGGCCTCTGCAGACTCCCAGTTGGTTTCTCCCTCTTCAAAACTTTTCCCCAGGATCCCCTCTGGTCAAGAGCTTCCACCCTCCTCCACACCAGGACAGTGAGCACTAACACCGCAGGACACCCCTGCACAGAGCCACACCTCTTCAGATTCCTCCACAGAAGCTCCCACTGAGGATGTGTCTCTGAAGAGATTGTGTAAGAGGAAACACCTTGATTCCCTGGAGGACTTTCTCACAGAAGACATGGATTTTGATGACAGGGAGGGTTCCCCCAGTCACCCCCAGAAGACATCTCCTTTGGAGACAGTCTCAAAATATTTAGACAGAGGGGTAGCAGGAAGCCCCAAGACCTATCCTCAGAGGAGTCAGTGTACCTGCAAGTGTTCGGTGCTCACCCATCTACCTCTTGAGTGGCCCCACTGGCTGATGACCTTATCAAACTGATCACCCAGTCGGCATGGAAGGACTCTGATTCCATAAAACCAATCCTCAGGAGACTAGATAAAATACTTTCAGCTCCGGAAGACCATCAGCACTGGGCAAAAGGTTTAGTAGTAGATGCCATGGTGGTTGTGGCAGCCACCTAGAAGGAAATGGTGGAAGAGTGTTCCACTGTTCATTCCCCCAATCTGAGAGTCTAGAGCAATGGATAGATTTGGGAAGTGGGTCTATGCTTCTTTGACCTTCGCCTTGCAGTCTTTGAACTTTTTGGCATACTTGGATCTGATCAAGGAGCTCTCGGATACCGTCATGGGATCTGTGTCTGATGAGGTTCAGGATAAAGTAGCCTCCTAGCTTGCCACCCTGGAGTCTATCTCTAACTCATCCATGAGGCTTATTGCACATGCAGCTGAAGGGATGACTAGGTCAGTGGGTTCAGGTGTAGCCATAAGGGGGCCTGCCTGGATGTTCCTGTGCGAGTTTGCGGAGTCATTCAAGTGTTCGTTTGTCAATGCTCCATTTGATGGATCTTCCCTTTTTGGCCCTAAAGTTAAAAATACCTTAGTTAGGTGTGAGAAAGATGGAAAAACCCTTTCTGCCATAGGTGTATGTTTTTCTGCTCCCCAGCATTCCTGTTCCAGGAGCTAAAGAAGTGGGAACATGTGGTTCAAGAACTCCCAAGGACCTTTTCCAGGACACACGTGGTAATGACTTCCCATGACAGAGGGGGGAGCTATAATGGAAGACACCAACCACGTAACAGAGGTGGCCTGCAAAATCAGGGTTCCAGAGACCCCTTCTCAGGGAAACCATAACAGCACTCCTGAAAGGCGGCCCAATTGCTTGTCTCTGGAGGCAGTCAATGGAAGACTATCCTAGCATTCACTAGCCTGACAGAAGATAACCACAGATGTTTGGTGCTAAGGATCATTACCAGAAGTTACTACAGTCCATTTGACCTTACCCCAAAACTAGGAAGAAAGATCCCAGATGTTCCACCCAATCAGAGAGATCAGGTAGGTGTGGAAATTCGAAAGCTGCCATTAAAAAGACTCATCCAAGAAGTCCCACCAGACCAGTTAGGATGTGGATTATACTCAAGGTTCTTTCTGGTGACAAAAAAGACAGGGAACTGGAGACCAATTTTAGATCTCAGCATTCTGAACAAGTTTGTTCAACAGACAAAATTCTGGATGGTCACGGTTCAGTCTATTTTTCCCTTCTTAGGGAAAGATGATCGGGTGTGCTCTGTAGACCTGCAGGATGTATATTACCACATAAAAATGGACAAATGGTCCAGGAGGTTTCTCCTCTTCCAGCTGGGAGCCAGTTGTTACCAGTTCCGAGTTCTGTCCTTTGGTCTCACCACAGCCCCCCAAGTGTTCACCAAATGTATGGCAGCAGTAGCAGCTCACGTGAGATTGCATGGATTCCATGTGTTTTCATATTTGGATGACTGGCTCCTTACCACTCCCACCAGACTTCTACTCGAACAGACAAGAGATTTCACCCTAAGCATTTGCTGTCATCTAGATGTAATGGTGAATCATGCCAAATCTCAGCTAACTCCAACCCAACAATTGGAATTCATATGAGCCTGCCTGAATACGACCTCTTGCATAGCCTCCTTTCCTATTCACAGACTGCCAAAAATAAGATCACAGGTACACATTATTCTCTCCAAAGACAATGTCCCCACTTTACTAGCTCTACAGGCTCTGGGATCCATGGTGGCAGCCATTACTTTAGTACCGCTAGGAAGGTTCCACATGAGAATCCTACAATGGTTTCTTTCCTCCCAATGGTCTATTCTCACTCATCCTCTGTCTCACCTCATGCAAATTACTAGTTCATGAAAAAAGGATTTATCTTGGTGGATGGAAACCGAGGAAAGTCTTTTGGGCCGACCATTTGTTTCTTGTCATTCCCAGGCCATAGTGACCATGGATGCCTTCCACATCGGGTGAGGGGGAGCATTTTCAGGGAAGGACTGTCCAAGGCACTTGATCCCCAATAGAGGTCAATCTGCATATCACTGTTCTGGATCTGACAGCAGTGCTGTTAGCATTGCAAGCCTTTCAAACTGTCCTCCCTCTAGGAATGATTGCAGTTCAGTCAGACAGAATGTCAGTAGTGTGGTACATCAACAAGCAAGGTGGAACCAGATCTTACCCCCTTTTTTCGAGAAGCCCTCAGAGTATGCCAATGGGCGATCTCTTCAAACCGCTTTCTGGTAGTAATGCACATCCTGGGGGGGGGGGGGACAAATTGAGCAGATGCATCTTTCTGCCTCACGAGCAGTCTTTCAAACCCAGAGTGGTGAAGGAGAATTTTATATCACTGGGGCCAGCCTTGCTGTGACCTATTTGCACCCCCCCCCCAGAACAAGTGCAGCAGCTACTTTGGCCTAATCTTACCTTAGGTGTAGTCCCTGAGAGATGCTGTTCTTCACGATTGGCCTTGGAGACTACACTGTGCTTTTCCCCGTTCCTCTAATTCCCCCCCTTTCTTGAAGAAAGCCATAAAGTTGAAGAGCAAAGTGATTCTCATTGCCCATTTTTGGCCTCAACAAGTCTGGTTCTACATGTCCATAGATTCTGGACCCAGATCCAGATCTCCTGTCCCATCCTCAGGGAATAGTTCATCCCAACCTGAAAAAACTCAAGCTTACAGCTTGGTTGCTTCAGTTCCATTGATTGCCAAGTGAAATAATTTATCTTCCCCAGTTAGAAACATTTTGCTAGCTTCCCATAAACCTTCTACAAGGAGACTGTACTTCAGCACATGGAAAAGATTTTCCATATGGGCAAGTGATAACAAACTTTATACTCTCTCGGCAACAGCTGAAGAGGTTTTGCAATTTTTGCCTACACCCTTCAAACAAGGAGTTTCTTCTTCTACCATCAAAGTTCAGCTTGTTGCTATTTCTAATTCCATAATGGTTTTGAAGGGTAATCCTTAACTTTACATAGGCTGTGCAAGACCTTTCTGAAAGGAACATTAAGGCTAAAGTCTCCTTATAGGGAATCCTTTGTTTCCTGGGATCTTACTATGGTTTTGCAATCCTTGGTCCAATCCCCCTTTGAGCCTGTGGCTACCTCTGATTTTAAATTTCTTTCTTGGAAGACCATTTTCTTAATAGCCATTAGATCCACTAGGAGGATTTCAGAGATTCATGTGTTATCTTCAAAACCTCCATATTTGATTTCTCATAAAGACAGGGTATCACTGAGAACCAATCCACCCTTTCTGCCAAAGGCTATATCTCAGGCTAACATTAATTAATCCATCCATTGAATTACCAGTGTTCTTCCCTAATTTCTCCTACAAGGGAGAATACTGCTTACATTTATTGGATGTCTACAGACAATTGCGTTTTCATCTCGATAGAACTATAGATTTCAGTAAGTCGGACAGTTATTTGTTTCCTTTCCAGGTCCTTCCATGGATAGGTCAGTTTCTAAGGTTACATTGTCTAAGTGGTTAAGAGAATGCAATACCTTTGTCTACAACAGGAAAAACCTCAAATTGGCAGCCCCAGTTAGACCACACTCCACAAGAGCTATAGCCACATGTGCTGTTTTTCACTCCAAGGCTTCCATGGATGACATATGTGCAGCAGCGACATGGGTTTCTCCACACACCTTTATTACTCATTACAAAGCGGATCTGGTCTCCCTGGGAAGATCATCATTTGGTTCTATGGTGCTCAGGAATATCCTTCCATAAGGCCTCCCAAGATACAAGATAGCTGGGGACTCTGTCCCATAGGTCAAGGATAAATGATGACTGACAACAGATAAAGAAGTTATGTACTCACCATAACATTCCATCTGTGTTGTCGATCTTCATTTATCCTTGAAACCTTACCCTCCTTCAAACTCCTTGAGGAATGGACCTTAGCCCTGGCTATTTGTTTCCTCGTGTATGTCCTTGGACATAGCCTCTTCAATGGTTATAGTATTACCTTTTTCCTAGTCTTTCATTATAGCTGCAAACTCAATCTGAGGTAATTTAGAGAGAGGCATTCTGGGTAGGAATTTGGCTCATGAGTTATTGGAAGTGAAGATGGACAACACAGATGGAACGTTATGGTGAGTACATAACTTCTTTTTATTGTATTTCTACTGTGTTATATCTCAGTTCAATCATTTTTGCTGTTTGTACTCTTTACATCTGTTATTACTTATTCTAAGCTGCTTTATTAAGTGTGTATTTTATAGTAATTGTTTTTTGCACAATATTTTATTGCACCGTTCTTGAATGGTCTACATTATATCCTTTAAGTGAGCCTAAAGATGGCCCACTGGGATCAGCACTCTATCCACCCCCCACCCCGAACGGAATGAATAAATAAGCATAGCCTTGATAAGTTTTTGATGAGTTTTTGATGCTTTGTAGAATGACTGGCTGTCAGCAAATATATGAATGTATGTACTTCTGTAAGCCTATCAGCTGTGACCACTGCACTTTGGCTCTTTTTGTACTGCTTTCACTAGATTGCACTCCAGCTTAAGTGACAATAAACCTGTCAAACTAATGAAGATGTTGTGAGAGACCTTGGAACATTGGTAGATAATTCCCTCTCCTTTGATCACCATGTTGCAACAGTGGTTAGAAAATCCTTCTTTCTGGTGCAACTGATTCCAAAGAGCATCTCTTCTAGACCCAGAGAAGACTTTATCCTTCTGTATTCTCCACTGATCAGACCTAGCTTAGAATGCATTGCCTTCTTTTTTTTAACAAGAAACATCTTTACTAGATTTTCATATATGACATAGGCAATCTTACATTTATATAAATAAAAATAAACCATACCTACACAATTTCAGTTGCAAACATTATACATTACAAACCATGTTGACTCAGCAGTAGCTGTAAACTTTATACATCACTTATAATGTGTCCTTTCATTGTCAGTCAGCCATTACATAGCTCATTCAATTCCTGCTTCTTTTAAACCTTGTTCCTCCTCTGCATGTATTGATCCCACACTTCTCATTTTTCCCTATATAATTTGCTCCTTCCCTTTTCTAAAGATCCCAGTTCCAGTTGTTTTAACTCTGTTACTATCTTTGCTACTTCTAGTAAAGTTGGTTTAGACTTTGATTTCCATTCCATTTTCTACTAATTGCTTTTTTGACAGCCATCATAATTAGACTCAGCAAGGCCTTACTATGTCCAGGCAATTCTGATTCTGTATCATAGCTCAAAAAATCATTTCATTAGTTTCACCAATTTGCTCACCCAGCATCTCTGACAGAGCAGTCTGCTGGGAATTTTTAAAGTCTGCCAACTCATTACAGAAAATATGTTTCCCATTATCTTTGTCTTCCCCATTACACCTCCAACATGTGCTGTCTACCTGAGGAAAAATTCTTTGGAATATACCTGAGGTATAAAAATACCTATGTAAGCACTTCCAAGCAAACATCCTAAATCTTGTAGGCTTTGTTGCATAGTTTTGAGATATACATATATCCCCCATTGTTGCTTTATTAATTGCTTATCTAATCTCTCTTCTCAATACTTTCTAACCTCCTCTGATTGATTCTTATGGTTATCATGCAAAATTATATATGCTCTACTAATTATTATTTTGTTAATGGCAGCTTCCATTCTATATTCTATTAAAAACTCTAATAGTGCTGGTCTTTTGTTTAAGACCCCCTTATTTGTTTCTCTTTGCCTATACTCTATCAGTCCTTGATAGGGAAGGCAATCTCTAACCTGCAGTCCAAATAAATTCTTGGCATCTTCCCATTCTATTATGTTTCCCACTCTAGTTATTTGCTCTCAATACCCTGGTTCCTTAGCCAGTTTTCTCCAATAAATTGCAGTTGCCTCTTGCCTATTGTCTGTATCCCTAATTGCAGTCATCCCTATTGGCATAATCTCCTTTCTCCATTCCCGTGTTAGCTTATTTCTTAGAATACTTTCTGCTGCTTTATGACTATAATATTCTGTATGATTACTGTTATTCTCCTTAAGGGTCTGTATCCAAAATCCCAGTCTCTCCTTGTTTCTTGAGCTTCCTCCATGGTTCACCATCATCTCTTTCCACTTTGAATTATAGTTTTTTTTGCTTGTGCTATATATAGGAGCCTTAGCTGTGTTGCTTTGAAATACCCCTTCAAATTGGTTAATCCCATTCCACCCTTTGCTATTGGAAGTATAAGCTTATTCCACTTGACTTTTGGCATCTTCCTATCCGACTTGTATCTTGTCATCTTCCTCTCCCAGATAAAATACTTCGACTCTTAATTAATTGCTATCCACAGCTTCTCCTCTGGTTGATAAAATATGTCTGACCTGTGTATAAGACTAAAGGGACTAAAAACATTTTAACTGCATGTATCATACTATGAGTATCCATATAACAGAGCTTCCATTTTCTCAGTTATTATATTATCTTTTGTTTAGTCTCTTCCCACATATACTTAGCTGCCACACAGTAATCATTTTTAATTCATACTTTTAAATACTTAATTTTATAATGTCTCCATAAATATGGATATTGCTGAACCGATTTGTATGTGGGTACATAATTTACCCCTGTTGCCTTTGTTTCAGCTTCATTAATTTTGTATCCCAAGAAGATTTGAAATTGTCTCAGTATGATCCACAACACTGTAATGTCCCTTTCTGGTTTTGTCACGTATAAAATAAAGTCATCTGCAAACAGAGCCAGCTTTTCTTGACTACCATACCAGTTATTTTCTTGAATTTCTGAGTCTCTTATCTTCTTTGCCAGTGGTTCTAAATATAATGCAAATAGCAAAGGGGAGAGAGGACACCCCTGCCTGGTTCCTCTGCTCAAGCACAGATTATTAGAGAGGACCCCACCCACTAATTTTCACCTTCAATCCCTTGTTTATCCTCCTAATCAACCTTATAATTTAATCAGAGAATGCAAATGATTTTATTGCTCTACTCATAAAGTCCCAGCTTACTCTGTCAAATGCTTTCCCTGCATCAAGAACCATCACCAACAGTGGTATTTTCTTACATTCTGCTTCCCTCTGTCTCATCAGTGTTCTGCTAATGTCAAATGTTTGCCTCCACTTCACAAAATCACACTGATCCATATCTATCAATTTTGACATCACTTTTGCCATTCTCTTAGCCATTATAGATATAAACACTTTATAGTCATGGTTTAGTATTGAAATGGGCCTGTATGAAGCTGGATCACCCTCTTTAGGTATTACAGCTATCATCACTTTCTTCCAGGATGTTGGTATTTCTCCCCCTCTTAAAATATTGCTAAACAAAACCTTCCAGATCTTTAACAGTTTTTTTCCTTTCTAGCTTCCAAACTTCTAAACTTCCACTAGAATACCACCTGTTTCTGAGGACTTTCCTGTAGATTAGTTATACATCACCATTTTTATCTGATCTCCTCCTATCCAAATTGTTAGTAATTCAGCCTCTTCTATCTCTAACCCTGGCATATTTAATTCTTCCATATACATTTCCATTTGCACCTTTTCTTGATTTCCATATTTCCCTGCTTTATACAGACTTTCATGGAATTTCTGAAATATTTCTAATACTTCTACAAGATCATTTATCTTCCTTGTTATAGGCTCCCTAAGCTTAGTGACAGACCTTTCTACTTTCTGTTGCCCAAGTCATTGTACTAAAAGTTTTTGTGCTCTAGAATTATGATAAAAAAACAGTTGCTTAACAGCAATCTTTCTAAACTTGCGCATATTATCGAGGTAGTCCCTTATTTTCTGTTTAGCATTCTGCAGTTGCTCCTGTTCTTATTTTGAGAGATTGCTCCTATTTTGCAGCACTTGAACATTTGTCAGTTTCTCTAAGTAATTCTTGTTACTTCTTTACCATATCTCCCTTTCTTTTATTTCCATCCTATTTTTAAACTCCACTTTAATTTTGTCACACTCCCTGGCTATATTTTTAGAAGAAATTTCTAGCTCCTGAATAATTTCCGCTACCCATTCCTTAAATTCATCTCTTTTCAACAGATAGGTGGGAAAGCACCAGTGTTCCATTTTTTTCATTACTCCGTGTTTTTATTTTAGTTATTATTGGCACGTGATCTGGAATAGTTTTGGGGTGCATATCAAGATTTTCAATTAAATGCACGTGTTCTTGTGAAATGTAAATTCTGTCTAGCCTACCCCAGTTTTTGTATCTTGCAGAATAATATATAAATTCACTCTGAACTCCTAGTACTGAATTCACATCTTCCATGGCAAATATTTTCATAAAATTCTTTAAAAATCTACCCTCCTTTGTGATATTTTCACTTCTGGGCCCCCAGGCACATCTTCACTATTGCAAACTAAATTCCAGTCCCCACCTTTAAGCAATATTCCTTGCTGAAAGCTAATGCATTACCTTCTTTGAGCGATATCTTACTAAACATATCAGGCAGTTAGAGAAACCCCAGAGATTCCTAACAAAAAGGATCACAGGCCTAAAAGACCTGAACTGCCAGAAGCAGCTGGAGGCTTTGTCCCTGTAGTCACTGTCCAATAGAGTTCTTAGGAGTAATTTGTGCCTTGTTTTTTGGCATTAGGGATCCTACAGTGGAAATATAAGACCCTTTATAACTCCACAAATTAAACTGTCCAGCAAGTACTAGGACCAGACAACTGAATCTGCATTAGCAAGTAAGCATAATATAGCAGACAGATAAATTCATCATGCAACAGTTACTCCTTCTGTGAAACAAACTTTCACGCTAGGTCAAGTTTCGTGATGCAATATCTCCCTTTAAAAAGGAGTTAGGCAAGTCACAAATTCACCCCTGTCCTCAGCATGATTGGCCTGTCAGTCATTAAAAAAAGAGATAAGATATACGGGTGAGTATTGGCAAGCAGTAAATGGCCACATGACCCAGGTGACTTGTATTTTCTGTGGTTCTATGAATGGTGGTTAGCACACCTGTGGGAGATATGCTTTTCTGCTGTTGAAGATCATTTCTCCTCTCTAAAATTTACTCACTAGGTACTACCTCTCTGCTCAGCGGTGGCTGTGCTGCACTTGAATCAACATGCCTGAGCAGCAAATTGCAATCTCTATTTGACAGACATGCTTTTTGAAGAGTGTGCTGGCAAACTGTACTTTTGTCTTGGTAAACCAGTCTGTTGTCTTGTGTAAGCACAACAAGCCAATACAAAAACACAGCTAATTGCCATAATTTAACTATAAAAATGAAACATATTTTGTTGTATATCTTTTCTTTCGTTCTTAGGGGATCCTGTAGCATTTATTCCATGAAAGAGAAACAAAGTCTTGCAAAGGCAGTGGGGATGCACTTTTAGAGATATGGAGATCTTGTATGTAACTGCAGTATTTCTAGGTTTTCTGTACACTCAAACAATAGGTACATGTACAAGATATCAAGGGTGTAGCCAGGCATACTCTTTGTACTCTAAAGAGTACATTTTTTCTGAATATGTTAAAATTATTGGGGCGTTATCAAGTCTTATTATGTCTATAACCATCTAGATTAATGCTTCTAAAAACATGTATGTAGAGAGGACTACAAATCTAAAAACAATACCGCTAATAGTTTTTGACTGAACAGTTAAAAATGTTATATGCATTAATTTTTTTTTTGTCGGGGGGGGGGCAACAGCTCAAGTGACATGACTATTTTTTTAAATGCCAGGTGGACTGGGGGCTAGCAGTAAGCATCTGTGAATACAACATGGAATTCATTGGCTACATCCTTGCAAGACATTGCTCATTGCTTAGTTTGGATTCCCAAACAGAAGAGGGGAGACTGAGAATGTTTTTTTTTCACTTGCCCAGATGTTGTTTCCTCAGATATGTGGAGATATGTAACTGTTATTATGAGTAAATTAAGCATTTTATATTTGAGAACATCAGCTGCTAATGCAAGGATGCTTGAGGGCAGTAGCCTAATGCAACATTACTCAGAAGTGCATTTCTTTCCTTTTTTTATAAAGCACCTCTAATGAATTATCACTTGTGACATAGGCAAACTTACATTTATATAAAAGTAACCAAACCATATTAACAAGTTCACATTTACAAGTATTCTACATTACATATATTGCTCTGTATCATATACTGAAAGCAACATTATATACATTGTTAATTTCCTGCCTTCGCTTAAACCTCATTCCTTCTCCAGAACATTATTCTGCATGTATTGTTCCCACAATTTCCATTTTTTCTATTTAATTTATTCATATCCTTTTCTAAAAATCCAACTTCCCGTTCTTTTATCTCTGTTAAAATATTCACTATTTTGAGTATAGTTGGTTTAGACCTTTATTTCCATTTTCCAGTAATCAATTCTTTTGGCAGCCACCAGAATTAAACTTAACAAGGCCTTACTATGTCTAGGCAATTCAGATTTTGTATCTCAGTTAAAAAAAATTTCCTTAGTTGCACTCATTCACTTGCCCAGCATTCCTAACAGAGTAATCTATATAGAAATTTTTAAAATCTGCAAACTAATTATACTCAAAGAACATATGCTCCCAAGTACGACTTTCTACCCCATTATACCGCCAATATTTTGGCATCTACCTCAGTAAAAATTATTTGGAGTCTGCTTAGGGTATAAAAGTATCTGTGCAAACACTTTCAGACTGAAATCCTAAATCGTCTAAATTTTGTTGCATATTTGGTTGCCATACATATGTCGTCCAATTGTTTCTCTGTAAATTGCTTATCTAGTCTCTCTTCCCAGTCTTTTCTGACCTCCTCTGACTGATTCCTGTAGTTATTGTGCAATATTTTATATGCCCTACCAATTATCCTTTTTTAACAATTAAAAACTCAACCAGTGTAGGTCTTTCAGTTAGGATTCCTCTATACCTTTGTCTGTATTCTGATATCAATCCCTGATAGGGAAGGCAATCACTAGTCTGCAATTCAAATGGCTTCTTGGCCTGTTCTCATTCTATTACTTTTCCCTCTTTATTTGTTCCCAGTGCCTTAGTTCCTTTGCCAAATTCCTCCAATAAATTAATTGCACATTTTCAGTATCCCAGTTGCAGTCATCCCTATCAGCAGAATCTTTTTTTCTCAATTCCTGTCTTGTCTTAGTTCTTAGTATACTTTCTGCTGCTTTATGAATATAATATTCTGTATGACTGTTGTTACTCTCCTTAAGGATCAGCATCCAAAGCCCCAATCTTTCCTTATTTTTTGGAATTACCCTCCTGCTTCATCATCATCCCTTTCTACTTTGAATTGCAGCTTCCTGCTTGTGTTATGTATAAGACCCATAACTGTGTAGCTCTAAAATATCCCTTCAAATCAGGTAATCCTAAATCACCTTGTTCTCTTGGGAGCATCAGCTTATCCCACTTGACTCATGCCCTCTTCCCTTTCCAGATAAAGTCCTTCAACTCTTTATTAATTACTATCTGCAACGTCTCTGTTTGATAAAAATATGCCTGACCAGTGTATGAAACTAAAGGGACTTAAAAAACATTTTTACAGCTTGTGTCTTGCTGTCTATATGCATAGGCAAGAACTTCCAGTTTCTTAGTTTTTGTATTATCATTTGTTTAGTCTGTTTCCACATATCCTTAGCTACCATAACAGAATCCTTTTTAATCCATACTCCTAAATACTTCATTTTATCATTCACCCATAAACATGGGCATTGCTGAACAAATTCATATGTGGGTACAAAGTTTATAGCTATAGTTTTTGTTTTATCTTCATTAACTTGATACCCTCCTAAACAAACAAAAAAAATAGAGCTGTCTTAGAATGTTCTACAACTCTGAAATGTGCCCTTCTGGTTCCATCAAGTACAAAATAATACAGTCTGTAAATAAAGCTAACTTTTATTGCACACTATACCAATTATATCCTTGAATTTCTGAGTCCTTATTTTTTTGCCAATGTTTCTAATTATAATGCAAATAACAAAAGGAAAGAAGACACCCTTGCCTGGTTCCTCTGTTCAGACACAAGTTATCAGAGATGAACCCTCACACTTTGATTTTTGCCTCTAATCCCTCTTACATCCTTCTAATTAACCTTATTATTGCATCAGGAAATGCAAATGCTTCCATTGCCCTGTTCATAAAATCCCAATTTACTCTGTTGAATGCTTTCTTTGCATCAAGACTCACCAACAGCAGCAACATTTTCCTACATTCTGCTTCTCTCTGGATCATCATTGTTCTTTTAATGTTATCAAATGTTTGCTTTCCCTCCACAAAACCACACTGATCCATATCTGTTGATTTTGGCATCAACTTTGCCTTTCCTTTAGCCATTATAGACATAAACACTTAATAATCATGGTTTAAAATTGAAATTACCTATATGAAGCTGGCTCTGATGGGTCTTTGCTGTTTTTAGGTATTATAGCCACCACAGCTTTTTTCCCAGGATGTTGGTGCCTTCCCTCCTTTTAAAATACTAAAAAAACAAATCTTCCAGATCTTTATCACTTTCATACTACTTAGGTTTGTAACTTTTTCAAGAATACCATCTGTTCATGGAGACCTTCCTGCAGATTGTATTACATCACCATTTTTATCTCATCTCCTCATATCTTAACTCTTAATTGTTGAGCCTCATCTACCTCTAACATTAGCATATTTAAATCTTCCATAGATATTTTCCTTTGCTTTTTCTTGACTTCCCCACTTTCCTGCTTTATACAGATTTTTCAAAAAATTTCTGAAATACCTCTAATACCTCTACATGATCCCTAATTTTTTTTCTTGTTACACACTCCCTAAGTTTGGTAACAATCCTTACTACTTTTTGTTGGCTAGGTTACTGTGCCAAAAGTTTTTGTGCTCTGGAGTTGCTTAACAGCATTCTCTCTAAACTCAAACATATTATGTAAGTACTCCCTTATTTTCTCTTTAGCACTGTGCAGTCACACCTCTTCTTGTTCTGTGAAGTTCCTCTTATTCTGTAATATTTAACCTTTTTCAGTACCTCTATATAATTCTTGTTACTTCTTAACCAGGTCTCTTTTTTAACTTCTAACCTAGTTTAACTCCAATTTAATTTTATCCCACTTGCTAACTATAATTTCTGGATAACATTTTATCTTCCCTAATAATGCCTGAATAATTTCCACTGCTTATTCCTTAAATCTCTCTCTTTTTAGCAGGTGGGGAAGCATCAGTGTATCATCTTTACTTCATTACCCTGCATTTTTATCTTAGTAATTATTGGCATATGATCTGAAATAGTTATTGGATGTGTGTCAAAGTTCTCAATTAAATTCAAATGTTTCTGATTCAGTTATTGTATCTTGGGGAATAACATGTAAATTCTATCTGAGTTCCTACTACTGAATTCATGTCTTTCATACCAAATATTTTCATAAATGCCTTCGGAAATTTACCCTCTTTTGTTTTATTTTCCTTTCTAGACCCCACAGATGCATTGTCATTGTTAGAAATCAAATTCCAGTCCCCACCTATAAGTAATACACCCTCACCTTACTCTTTACTACTACCGTCTACTGCTACTTTTTATAGGCTCACTTCTCACTGGCCTTTACCACATCTGACTTTTCTAACTTACCTTCTCAAATCAGCCCTGCTGATTGTTTCTTCTACAACTGCTCCAGTCTCTGTCTCTACCCACTCTGTTCACCCTGCAGGCTCACTCCACTACCCTCCCTACCTCCAATTCCCACCCACCCCCAGGTGTCCTACTCTTATACTTACTAGCCACACCTCTTCCTCTTCCCATAACTCTCTACACACTTCCCATTGGCCATCTTCTCTCACATCTCCCATCTCTTACCACTCCCCTCCAGACTCACCACACCCTCCTCCCTTCACACATTCTCACCCTATATACTTCCATATCTACATACATACATCCAATAGCTAATCCTTCCCAATGTCTGAGCCACCTATCCCATTTAATCCCCTACTCTACGTCACTCTTTTACCACTACCTCTTTTAACCTTTGCCTGCTTACTCTCCTCCTATGAGCACCCACTACATCCACACATTCATTACCCCCAATAAACAAAGCAAGTCTCCATCCCTACCAGTCCTGTATAGCCATGCAAATATAACATGTTCAAACAACTACCTACTTGCAAAGTATTATAGAATACATCGCATTAATTATAATACATTAAATCTCAGGAGAATGCAATTTCTGTATAGCAGGTTCCCTAACCCAGGCTATCTAGGACAACTCCTCTCATTAAAGGATGGTGACATTCACCCTAACCCAGGCCCAACAACAACTCCTATCACTCTCCATAACCACAATCAATCAACTAATGATCCCCTTACTAAACCAACTCCCTCCTACTAGCTCATCTTACTATATATAGCATTAACAACAAAGTAACTCAACTCCAAGCTCTATTAGAAGTTGACTCCTTTGACATTATCTGCAAAACAGAAACATGGCTAAAACCTGTTACGAAAGACAATGAAATTATCCCACCTGGATATAATATCCTGAGAATTGACCGAGTAGCCAAGAAAGGCGGTGGGGTTGCTATTCTATTTAAATCTGGCTTACAGTTAACCACATACAGCTGTAATCTACATCTAGATTCCAGTGCTGACATTCTCATCTCCAAACTTGAACTTAACAATAACAAATGGATCTATACTATCTGTATGTATCTACCTCCTGGTAATAACATAGCCACCATGGAAAATATCCTTTGCTGGCTATCCCAACACCTGCCCCAAGAAACCATAATCCTAGATGATATAAACATAGATTGAAACCCTTATTGTAGCAGCCTCCCTACCACCCACATTAACCTATATGTTTTTTCTCAAACCATTACTTCCCCCACCAGAATAAATAAAGCTAACAAGAAAGCAAGCATATTAGACTGGATTCTTATAAATAATCATACTCACATCTATAATTCTGGAATCCTCCCTGATGATACAAGTGACCACTCACTTACCTACATCATCAGACATTAAGCCAACACTCCCGTTCCAACCTCTATCAGAAATATCAGATCCAAAAAAAAGTTTAACTCTGATCTATTCCAAATGGAACTAAGAGCATGCAATTGGGCTCCATTAAGGCACCTCCCTTTAGATGAAGCCATTAATTAATTAATTCTGCCTTCCTTGCCATTCTTAACCACCATGCTCCAATCAGATCTATCAGAATTAAAACCAATTCTGCCCTATGGCTTTCAAATGAAACCAAACACAAAAGTCATCTCAGAAATAAATATTGGGCCAAATGGAGAATGACAAAGAAACCTGTAGACCAACAAACCTTTAGACAGCTAAGAAATGACGCTAAGAAAGCTACACTCTCTGATAAAATAAACTACTACCTACAATTTCAACAACCTAATCACAACAACCCACAAAAATTCTGGGCAAGCATTAACCAATTACTCCACCCAGGTCAATCCACTACACCAAACCCTCAAAATACGGACCAGGAAAATCCCATGCATACAGCCAATACCTTCAATACCTTCTTTACAGATGCAAGCCAAACACTAGCTAGTCAACTATAACCTAATACATTCACTCTACCTTCCTATATTTCAACCCCACCCCCTTCTTTTCATTTCATACCTGTCCCAACCGCATATATTCTAACCCTTTTAAATAAACTGAAACCATGCTCTCCCTCAGCAGACCAACTTCCTTCTGAATATCTACAGTTATCAGCCAAGGCTATTGCTTACTCCATTTCCATGCTAATCAATAGAACTATTAGCGAAGGTCACATCCCTACCTTATGGAAAGTCTCCCATATTATCCCCCTGCATAAAGGTGGACACTCCAATGAGCTCTCAAACTACCGCCCCATTGCCCTACTTTGTCCTTTGGCTAAGATCATGGAGAAATGCATCCATAGGCAATAACTTGACCACTTAATTGAAAATAACTTACTTTCCAACTGTCAACATGGTTTCAGACCCTCACATAGCACTACCACTGTCCTCCTTTCCTTCACTGATTGCATTAACATTAACTGCAACCTTAATAATCTTTCGTCTGCTCTATTTATTGACCTGTCTAAAGCATTTGACATAGCAAATCACCAGATTCTCATTAACATACTAAAATCCCTGTCATTAGACACACTTTCCATAAAATGGTTCCAGTCCTACCTTGACAAACAACAACAGGCAGTATTATGGCATAATACTCTATCCACCCACCCACCTACTCGTTACTGTAGGTGTCCCTCAGGGGTCCATACTAGGACCTCTCCTCTTCTCCATATTTATTAATGCCCTTCATCTAGCCATCCCCAAGCCACATGCATACAATATGCTGATGACTCCACACTGATATGCTCAGCTACATCCACCTATGACCTTTACTCTCTTACCCAGAAGGTATTTAACACAGTTGAACAATGGTTCACACAGCGTTGTCTTCTTTTGAACCCCCCCAAAAAAAACTCCTCCTCTTCAATACTATTCACAAGTCCTCTCCTTTTGATTTCTCTGTGACATCCACCAATGGTACCATTATATCACCAGACCCTACCACCAAACTACTTGGTATCACCATCAACAACAGTCTGAACTTTGACATCCATATCAACAATGCTATGCAGACTGTCAACAAAAAACGTGGCACTCTCTATAGGATTAAACACTTCCTTTCTCCTACAGCCAAAACTACTATAGCCCACACTCATCTAATCTCTACACTCCAGTATGCCTCACTCGTTTTTTCTAATCTATCCAAGAACAACCTCAGCAAATTGGAAATGTCCTACAATAACATAGCCAGATTTTCTACAGGCAAACCATATAGAACCCACCTTTGTATTAATATACAGCAGCTAGGATGGCTTGAACTACAAAACCTGATTAAATTCCACCAACTAACCCTTGCCCCTAACACTCTTTATAAACCTTCCAATACTCCTATATTATCTACCCTCATCACCCCCTATAAAAATCTGAAGTCCTTACAGTCATCACACAAACTTCTTGTACACACCTCTAAACTTAACAATAGGGCTGGGGATTCTTTCTTCTCTAATGCTGTTGGACAATCCTGGACTCTTCTCCCCAGTGACCTCTCCTCACTTACCTCTTTATCACTCTTCAAAAACATACTGAAACTATTCCTCAAAACACACTGGCTATGCCCCTGTACCAAACCTGACTAGTCATCTATCTCTTCAAACTTGGCTTTGCGTATCCATTACTTCTCACCCACTGTAATATCTTCCTACTAACTATATATTTTTCATCTCTTTCTAAAATACTTTATTTCTATCCTCTATGGGTACTTATTATTAAGTAAATCATTTATTAATATCACTATACAATTAACTTCCTTTTCCTACTATAGACTCTACCTGTATGATGCATTGTACCTGAAATTTTCACTGTTATGATTCTTGCCCTCATTCAACATCCTGTGCTAACCTGTATGCTGCAATGCATATGTGACTGTTGTTTTTTATGCTATTTTTTGTTTGTATTTCTATTTGATTGTTTATGTCTTGGAGCTTATCTCCCCGGGCCTCTACTGAAAATGGAGATTTATCCAGTTAGACTAGCCTGGTCAACAAATGTAAAATAAATAAAATAAATAAATAATAATATTCCCTGCTGAAAGTGGATTATATCTCCCAGAATTTTTTAAACTCCGTAAGAGCAGCTTTAGGTGGAATATAAATACTCATTCCTTGCCAGTAGCCTCTTACTACCACAAATCTGCCTTATTATCTTTTCCCTCGTCTTTCATCACTATTGGAGCTCTTCTAGAAATTAATATAAATATTCCTCTTTTCCTTTGTCTCTGATATTCTGCTGATTATCCACCCTGAAATCCTTCCTTTTTCAAATTCACATGCTCAGGTCTTTCTAACTATATCTCCTGTAGCATTGCTATTTATACTCTGCATTTCTTAATATAATTAAATATTCTTTCTTTTTTCTATACATGTGAGACCATTCACATTACAAGATAATATGGAAAGTGTCACTATTATGGTAAGAAGTCATTATCCAAAAGACACAATGGCCAGCACTCAAATGTCAGCAATAATACTTTATTGTATCATATCACAATTCAAACTACAGACCAGTTTTGGCTGCTAAGCCTTCTTCAGTGCTTGCAGTGAAGAAGGTTTAGCAGCTGAAACTGGTCTGTAGCTTGAATTGCGATATGATATGATATAATAAAGTATTACTGCTGATATCTGAGTGCTGGCCGTTGTGTCTTTTGGAATTCAAAACTGGTTGGCCGTACACCTGTTGTTTACCTGTGTGGTGTTGGATTTATTAGAAGAAGTCATTATCCCCACCTATTATATATGGCAGCTTTTCTAAATGTCTATTTCCACCTGTTTTGCGATTCATGAATCAACTAATGTTTGACAGGTTAATCCTGTATGCAGGTTTTTCTTTTCATCAGCATTGAAACCTGTGCCATGCTTTACAAGACATTTTTTAAAATAAAAACCCTCAAACAAAAAACCCTCAGGAGTGCATTTCTGATGGTTTTCTAGTGCATAAACATTTCTTAGAGTTGCAAGCTATGTATACTACTTATGGCTGTACTGTACCTCTTTTGTTTTGGCATCTATCAAGGATATTAACCACTTTTCTCTGCATATGATGTAGCACATAGTCAATGATGGCATCAGCTGTAGTACTGAGTATTGAGAATTACCGCCTTTAGGAGCCCATGGTTGGCTTGAGCATCAGAGAATTGTACTATCTGCCAAACAGTGGATGCCCTCCCTACCTGATGGCAGTGGTATAAAGAAGTCAGTTGGTGCTGCCTTCATTTCTTTTTACTGCATTAAATCAAAACATAGTGCCATCAGTTGTGTTGTTGGCTCACTGGTGAGGCCTGTGGACAGAGATCTTTAAGGCTAAGTATCCCGTTGGGGTGCCTTCTTAGCATCTTCTTCCTGTTTTTGTCTTTGTTTAATGTCAGTTAAGGTTAATAACTTTCTTTTTGCTGGAAAATGAATTCTGTAAAAATACTTAAATTCCTGATGTCTTTTTTGCTTCAGCCCTTGAATATGACATCCCTAACCGTGAGTTCTCTGTTCCTTTTAATCATAGGACAATCAGACGTAGCACCAACTCTCTCAGTGGATACGTAACTGAAGGTAGTAATTGACTTAGGTACACAGTGTCATCCAGAGATTCCCAGGTAGAACATCCTAAGAAGCACATAGAAAAATTTCCAAAGGAGAAGGAAATTAGGGAGATTAATGATACTTAAAAGTTGTGTCTGACTCTCTTCCCTGGCTCAAAATCATTGTCTTAAGTGGGGCTCCTTCACGACCCTAGACATTGATGACTGCTTGACCCAAATCCTTGGTCATGACCCTTCTGGAGGTCACCATCTCTTTGGCTCCTTCCACATCCTCATCAGCTGGATCTGGGTGGGTGTCAGTTGGATCCAGAGGCACTTCTTGGGAGCTAGTACCTCTGTTCAGGAGGGTTAGTCTAGACTCCTTCCCAATAGTAGCTAAAGAAGTTCATCCTTGGGGGTGCAAGGCCATTGCCTCCTATTCATAAGCTGAGACCTTGCAATCCACCAGACCCAAGCCCGAGACTGTTAAGCTGAAGCAAAAACTGGAGTTGTCCCAGCATGCATTATCAGTGTCACCAGCTCCTACATCCAAGGTCACCTCAGATGACCTAGTCAGACTGTAACAAAATTTCCCTGACTTAATGAAATCCAAACAGCCTTTCCTGGAAAAGGAAACTATGGCAGGAACTCACTGTGATAATAGAAAAAAAGACACCCCCCCACCCCCATAAACACCTTGATTTAGATTCCAGAGACACCTTGTCCTCAACTTCACCTCCCAAGGATTTATTTGAGAACAACATACACAAGATAAAAGAGTCCTTTAGCTGGAAGTCTAGAAAGTTCTTCCAGGTTCAGAATAATATTAGAAGGCTTGTAAGGCTGCCTGAACCCAGACTTATGGTGAGTCCACCAGTTCCTGTTGTCTTGGATGATGAGTTTGCTGACATATTCTTGCATCCTGATCCCCCCCCCTTTCTCCTACCAGGTGCTGGACACCCCTAGGCATCTTTACAAGAGCCCACTGATAGACCAACTGTGTTTCTCTGGAGTTCAACAAGGGAAACTCTGTGTCCACATAAAATAACCCTTTACAAAATGATAGGTGAAGTATGATACTTTACTTATTTGGAAAGAAAGCATTCACTTCTGTTACCCTGGCCATGACAGCTCTCAACTGTCAGTTTCATATGCCCAACTATGTTGAGTCTGCATATGACAGATTAAAGCTAAGGCAGTGATTATTCACGATAAGACCCTCGCTAGGGACATTCAGTAACTGGCTAATGATGGCCTGCAGGTGTTCAAACTGTGGCTGTGATGCTCTAAATGCATTATGCAGGGCAGCAGGTATAGAGTCTGTGACCAGGAGACATCCCTAGCTGGGGAAGCAACCCCTTTCGGAACTCCTTAGTGCCCCTTTGGGCAAGGAGTTTCTCTTTGGACCTTCTACTGAGAAGGTATTTTAGAAACTGGAGGAGAAGGGAAAGCCTGTGAAGACTGTTAAGAATTTTTACCTTTTCCCCACCTAGATACAATAGAAATTATCTTGCTTAAGTCTTACTCTCCAAGTTGAACAAATCTTATTTACTCGGGGGTTGGGGGGAGACCAAGTTCCAGAAAAAGGGGCAATACAATTCACTATCTTTCTAGATCTAGAGGGTCCAAGGACCCACACCTCAGTAAGGAGCAGCTGTGACTGTTCTAAGCATCTCTCAACCTCTGCCTTTCAAAGCCTACCCCAACCTTTCCCCTTCTACAACAAGGGTCCATTTAGTTGGCCCCCCCAAAGAAGGCAGACACAGGATTTATTTTACTAGGCTAATTTTGGAACCTTCCAGGCTAAACAAATTTTTAGTGGTACCAAAATTCAAGATTTTTACTCTTCACAAACTATTAGCTTTCCTCATGCCAGGGGCATGGATGGTTAAAAGGTACCTGCCTTCACATTCCAGTTACACAGGAACACAGAAAGTTACTATACTTCAGAGGAGGCGATCACACTTCCAATTTGGTGCCTTACTAATTAGCTTATTTTCTGCCCCCAGAGTATTCAGCAAATGCCCAGCACCCATCATAGCTTTCTGCAGGACCAAAGGGTGCATATCTTTCTCTCTGGATGACTATCTGATTCAAGCTGCATCCCTAGAGAAACTGCATAGAGCAGTGCATATCACCATGGAATTTCTTCAGATGTTAGACCTAACCTTAAAACATCCAAAAATCACAGCTGTGCATCCTGCCACAAGAGTTTCTGGGGGCAGTACTGGACTCTAGCAGAAAGCCTTTCTGACATGAGACAAAATCTGAGCCCTATCAACTTAATTCAGTTCACTCACAGCAATGAATCCATCTCAACCAAAGAGTTCTTTAAGGCTTTTGGGGCATAGTGTATCATGATGGTTCCCTTAGCAAGGTTCCATATGATAAAATTACAGTGGTTCCAAAAGCAGTGCTGATCCCAGCACCAACAATATTTAAACACTGGAGCCTATCTCCTCCCCTGTCTGAAAAAAAGGAGATTTTGTGGTAGGAGGGGAGCATCATGATAAAAATTAGCCACATTCAAAACCCAAAACCTTGTGAAGTCCTAAATGCAGACAGCTCAGATTTGGCCTGGGTGCTTGCGTGGAAAATTTGAGAGTGCAAGGGACATGGGATAGGTGCATGGCAAACAAGACACAGACATAAAGGAAATGAAAGCTGTCATTTTAGTTTTTTTTAATTTCTCCAAGTCTTTTGGGTTTCTAATACTTTGATGGGAATGAACCCCATTCCTAAGTCAAAGTATGATAAAAGTTCATGAAATTAGTATTGTTTCAATCTTTGATGTCAGCCAGTAGTGCTCTTCGCAGCACCCACAAAGTCCCTGGTAATGACTCCTTCTGCAGTTCATATGGTGTTATATGTATTGGTAATATATCTAAATACAATTGTAAATTTTTTTTATAAGACCCGTTGCTCCTACTACTATTAGAACTGTCTTGGTATCTTTCTTCCACATTGCTCTCATTTCTGCCTGCACATCCTGACATATTATGACTTTGTGTCTCTCTGTATGCAAGGCACTGTAGTCACTGGGTGTGGCAATTTCAATGATCAATGCTACTCTTGTCTTCTTTTCTTGGACCACTATGTCCAGTTTTCTAGCATCTATCTTTTGAACTGTTGATAGTTGATGATCCCATGTGTTGTAGACATCTCCATTTTCTATGATGTTTTGTGGCTCATGTTTCCAGTGTTTTTCAGCCACTTCAATACCATAATGTTTGCACAATCCTCAGTGCAGCAGTCTCACCACATTATTATGCCTTTCAATATACAGTCCTTCTGCCATTAGTATGTCGCAACCAGCAACGAGGTGTGCAACTGTTTCCAATTCAGTTTTACAAAACCTACATTTGTCTGTTTCTCCCATATGTTCAATGGACTTTATAAACCAACGTGCATGCAGCCCACTATCTTGGGCCGCCACTATTAACCTTTCATCTCTTGGTTTGAATTCGCCTCTCCTTAACCATTCCTGTGTTTGTACCTAATCAACATGAGGTTCTTCCAGAAGTTTTTTATACTTGCAACTATATTTATGCTTTCACCACATTTCTTGCCTTCTCATTTGATCCTTCACCTTATATTCTTTCTTTTGTTTTTTGGCACATTCAGTTGCTGCCTGATTTTTATCTACTTCTGGTTTGATTTCCATTTCTGCTTGACGCAGATAAGCTTCTGCTATATTAAGCAGAAAATCCAAAAAAGGAGTGCAAAATGTCAAAAAAGAACTCCCAGTGACTTCCGTTGCTCTTATAACACGTATTTAATAACACAACACGAACCAACACATTAACGCTATTCAAACAATTATGACTCCAGGCGTTTTCATCCAAAACAAATGGACTTCATCAGACAACATTTGAAAATAAATTAGCCATATAAATACTGGCTTAGATTATCCCAATGACCAATAAGTCTCATAATGACAGTTTAAAATGAACAAATCAACAAACGGCCTCATGAATATTAACGAATTAAAATCATTATTACACTAAAACATGAAAACTTTTTCACATCGGTAATTTAACTGTGAAACAATTAACAATACCACAATTCAATGAATACAGTTGTTAAATTAAGAATATATAAAAAAATATGTATATGTAATAGTTAAATAAAGTGCTTGTGCTTATATTAATGAATTTCTATGTGATTCTAATAAATAATTCTATTTAACTATTACATATACATATTTTTTTATATATTCTTAATTTAACAACTGTATTCATTGAATTGTGGTATTGTTAATTGTTTCACAGTTAAATTACCGATGTGAAAAAGTTTTCATGTTTTAGTGTAATAATGATTTTAATTCGTTAATATTCATGAGGCCGTTTGTTGATTTGTTCATTTTAAACTGTCATTATGAGACTTATTGGTCATTGGGATAATCTAAGCCAGTATATATATGGCTAATTTATTTTCAAATGTTGTCTGATGAAGTCCATTTGTTTTGGATGAAAACGCCTGGAGTCATAATTGTTTGAATAGCGTTAATGTGTTGGTTCGTGTTGTGTTATTAAATGCGTGTTATAAGAGCAACGGAAGTCACTGGGAGTTCTTTTTTGACATTTTGCACTCCTTTTTTGGATTTTATTGGTATATTGAGTGCTTTTCAGTGTTTGGATATTAAGCAGAAAAGTCATCTTAGATTTATTCTAATCATGTTTCAAAACTTTCACTATGTGTGCGTCTTGTGAGATCAGCAGATACGTGTGGAGTCCCATGATTGCAGATCTATACATATAATCAATTTCACAGAGGCCCATTCCTCCTTCAGAATGTGGAATATATAATCTTGGTATGCACTGATTTTTATAAATCATTTGGTGAGCATGAACCATCCTTCTTGTTTTCCTATCTAATCAATCCAACACGTTTTGGGGCCAGTCAATCACTCCAAAACTGGAAGTTAGGACAGGAAGAGAAAATTGGTTTATGGCTTGGATTTTGTTGCTAGATGTCAGTGCTGTTTTTAGGATTAATTTAAGTCTTCTGAAGTATTCCTTACTTAGTTTTATTCACATTTGTTGATGTTTTATTGTTGATCCTTCATCAATTCCCAAGTATTTATACACTCCTTCTTGCTCAAGTTCTTTTATATCACATTCTTGTCCCAAACTGATATTTTTCTGTTGTTGCAGTTTTCCTGCTTTAAAGGTTTCTTTTGCGCATTTATCAAGACCAAATGACATTCTTATATCATCTGAAAAAGTTTTGACAACTTGCAGTTGTGCTTTCAGTTCCTCATCTGATGAGCTATATAGTTTTAAATCATCAACAAAGAGAAGGTAAGAAGTCTTTACACTTTGTTGTTCTCTAGGAGCCAGATTATAGTCATGGCCTAAGCTGTTGAGTGAACAGTTTAATGGATTACGGGCAAGGCAGAAATAGTAACGGTGACAGAGAGTCACCCTAGAATATCCCCCTTTGAACTTTTAGCCCTGGGATAACAATTTTCCTTTATCATAGCTTAATTGCAAAGTGGTCTGCCACTGTTTCATGGTCACTGTAATGTAATCAATCAGTGTGGGGTGTATCTTATACAATTTTAAGCACTCTCTTATCCATGAATGAAAGATACTATCAAATGCTTTTTTGTAGTCAATCCATGCCATACTTAGATTCTTCCCCTTTTTACAGTTCTCCACTATGACTTTATTTAACAGCAAATGATCCTTTGTTCCATATGACTTTCTTTTATTGCCCTTTTGTTCTACTGCCATAATTGAGTTTTCTTCTAAATGACTATAAACTCTGTCGGCATCAATTCCTGTGTATAGTTTATATGTTGTTGAAAGGCAAGTTATTGGTCTATAATTTTTAGGGTAGCTTGCAGGTTCACTCAAGTAGGAGCACTGTTTTTCCTGTTGTTAGCAGGTTTGGTGTCTGTTCTGGGTCTGCATATAAATAGTTTTTACTCGTGATCTTTGTGCAAATATGTTAATACTTTTAACCAGAAGTTAGGTACTGCATCTGGGCCTGGGGTTTTCAATAGAGACTTTTCTTAACTTTGTTTCAATCTCTCTAGCTGTTACTTCATCCCATTTCATATCCTGTACCTTTAAATTTCTTATTCTTTTTTTTACTCCTTCTATCCATTTAGCATCTTCTCCAAAATGTATATATTTCTTTTTTTTTTGGCGGTCTTTGAATTCCTTTTATTTTATTTCCCAGTTCTCTATAAAACCTTTTTGGGTCCTCAATAAATTGCTTATTTTGCACTTTTTCTTCATATTTATCTCCATATCTTTTAAATTTTTCCGTCCGTGCTGAAATGTTTAGTTTGTTATTCATGATAGTACATGATAGATCCTGGTCTGTTCTAATACTGCACCTTGCTTTTATCACATCTATCTTTCTTAGTATTTTTGTCGATCTGTTCCCTCTTCTATAGTCTTCTAACAGTGACACTTCTTGTCTTAATTGCTTTATAAAGTTTTCTATTCGATCGTTCCATGATGGTATTCGATTTCTCCCCTTCCATTCCCTCACTACTCTGTGTTCTTGTGGTAGAACTTTATCAGTTATTAATTTAGCTGCACAGTAATATATCTGGTTTACTTCTGTTGTATCACATGGATCTCTATGAACAGTCCTAATTACTCTGTTCATTTGTTTTATCAGCTTCTGACTTTTTGGGTTTTATTAACCTTCTGCAATCTATTTCTTTCATTGATCTTGATATATCTGTCCATGCCTATTAAATCAAGCAATTCTTCTCTTAGCTAATTTTCTTCCAAACTGAGGGCACATACCTTGTTTTCCAATTCCTGCGGGCATTCTATAGAAGGTTCTATACCATCTTCCTGTGAAACAGTCTCATTTCATCCTGTGCCATCCGTTTCTCTATCATATGGGAACTCACTAGCCTATCACTCCTCAGCATTGACTGCATCACAGTTTCCTTTTCCTTCCCTTGCTGTCTAGCTTCAAGTGAACGTTTCTACTGGTTTCCTGTGAAAGGCTTCAAATTATCTTCATATGGCACTGACCAATTGCTTCATGTTCCACTGATTTCCCCTTAATTTGGATATCCATTATTCTATCCTGTTGTGGTGCATTCTGAATTAGATTTTTTACACTAAATCCTTCAATCCTTAAAGCCTGGTACTCCATAACCCTAGTTTCTATTTCTTTAACTCCTCCATTACTAATCTCCTTTTCTACTTTTCCTCTTTTTCTTCTTATTTTTTGTATTGTAAAGTTTTCCATGTCCGGATTCCTTTGTCTGTATTTCTCTTCAAATATCTTTGGTGCTGCTCTTTTTGTATTGGTTAATTTTGCTTTCTCCTTTGCATAAATATTATACCATAGTAAATCTATTTTTCTTTCTCATGTCCATATTTCTTCTTCAGATGTTCCCTGATCTTCCTGTATCTCCCTGCTTTGGGGACTCACTCCATCCTGCTGTAATGTAACTTTTGTTAGACCTTCTACATCAAATCCTTCACTTTGCAGGCACTCCACAACTTCAACTTCTTTTTTTTAACTTCTACTTTACTGATCTTCTTTTCTACATTCCATCTTTGTGACATTATTTTTTTTATTGTGGAATTTTCCATATCCAGGTGCCTTTGCCTGTATTTCTCTTCAAATATCTTTGGGGCTGCCTTCCTCTTAGTGATATTATTTTTTTTATTCTGAAAATTTTCATATCTGTTTGGAAAGGGAAGCATCTGAGAAAGTGCAAAAATATAAACAAGAAAACCTAGAGATTTTAAAAAAAAAAATCCAGGAGTTTTCTTTACTTGCCTTTCCCTGTATTTCTATTTGAATATCTTTGGGGCTGCCATTTTTGTATTGATTAATTTGGCTTTCTCATTTGCATAAATATTGCACTATATCAAATCTCTCTTTTTTCCCATGTCCATATTTCTTTTTTATACTTTTCAAATATCTCTTGGTTTTGTTGTTTATAATTTCACACTCCCTCAGATGCTTCTTTTACTAAGCAGATCAAGATGTTTTGATCTATATACTGTTTCTCACACGTCTGTTGTATTAATGAGCACAAATTTTCATTTGAAGCTTCTGACAGTTTTTCTTGCGAAAGTATTTTTCTTTCCTCTAATTTCTGTCTTAATCATTTTGTGTATCTTGTATCTGGAAATTCTGGGCTTTTTGCATAATAGTAACAATACATAATTTCTTTCTTATCCTCAATAGTCCACTTTATCATCTTTATGGCTCTTCTTTGGCCTATCAGTTTTTGTGATTTTTGTGGACTGCTACTTCCTTCTGCAACAAGGGGACCATCCTCCCCCTGGGCCTGGCCTGGCCCTATTGTAGGAAGAATGTTTCCATATTTTGAGGATTCTACACTGTTATCTTTTTAAGTTCTGGCACCAGTGCGCCTACCGGGATTTTTTATCCTGGGTCTTGTGCACCCAGCTATCTTTTTTTTAGTTTTTGACTTACTTCTCTCCATGATATATGCTGTATAAATACAGTCTATATATCAGTATTGCCTTGGTGAGATTTTGTGAAAACAGGGTCCACCTCAGGAAGGTACTTACCAAGACTTGAGGATGAATTCAATTTCAGCGCTACTACTACTCTCCTTTGTTGCTGACTTTTTATCTCTCTATTCAGACCCTGAAAGCTGTCATTTTAGCCATGAGGGCATTCAAAGATAGACTAAAACTGGGACCATTAAAAACCCTGACAGACATCACTACCGTCATGGTATATAAACAAGCAGAGGGTACCTAATCTTACTGTTTGTGGTGATTCACAGTGGAACTCTGGGGTCTGGCTTAAGAACTGTACCTATCACCTATAGCTGCTTATATCCCAGGGCAAGAGAATTTCATAACAGACATTCTAAGCAGAACCTTACTGGATCCAAATGAATGGACGTAGAAAAGATATTGTTCTTGATCTTGTACACCTGTGGAGTGTGCCAGCAGCAGTAGACCTTTTTGCATTTATCTAGAACAGACATCTGAACAAGCTGTGCTACGGAAAATCTCAAAGAGGGATGTGGAAGATGGATGTCTTTTCTTTCTTTTTGGATAGGCTTCTTTCTACATGGCTTTCCTCCATTACCCATCATCCCCAGGGTATGGTGCAATGGTGCAGCAGTTGCATTGTCACCTCACAACAAGAGGTTCTCCAGTTTGATTCTTGGCTAGGGTGCCTTCTGTGTGGAGTCTGCATGTCCTCCCTGCATTTGTGTGGGTTTCCATGGGATACTCCAGTTTCCTCTCATGTTACAAAGACATGCATCTGGAGTGTTCTTCCCATGTCTCCACTGAAAATTGGCTTTGTTCCAAGTCAGACTTTTCCCTGTAACCAAATGTTAAATAAACAAATAAAAATAAAAGCTTCAGAAAATCAGTGATAATGGAACAAAGATGATCAAGATTGCACCTGTCTAGGCACTCCAGTATCATAGAGGAATAAAGCTCTGATTATGGTCCAGCTGGCCCAGGTTCAATTAGCAGCTCAGGCAACTGATGGAGCAGTAGGGAAGGGAGTAACAGGCATGTCCATCCTGGGTGGGACAGTACTCATCAAGGACACTCCCTTAGGGGAGGTATGGTTCATGGGACAGTATTCATCAAGGACACTCCCTTAGAGGAGGTATAGTTCAAAGAGTGGAGGTGCCCTCTGATGCAATCAACATGTGTGAGATCAGAGAAAGGGAGGTGGATAAAGCATATAAAATACACCCCCCAACTGGATAGAATCATATATGGCCAAGCACTCAGGATGTCCTTAAGATCCACAGCTGGCCCCTGCCGTACTAGGGTAAGTCTGGAAGGGTAGGAGAATGGCTGGTAGACCCAGTGTGGACATGAGGCACTGGAGTTTGGGTAGGTAAGATGAGGTCTGAGGGAACAAAAAAAATGGCACCACTCTGGCCCAGTCAACACTGGTTCTCCCTGATGCTTTCCCTCAATGGGGGAAAGGATCAAACCCTTGTCACTGTGTGCAAACCTTCTTTCCAATAGCAAAGATCTGTCATTCACCCAAATCTTAAGACACTGAACATCACAAGTTAGTTGGTTTGTCCTTAATCCCTGCTAGGCATCTATTAAGTGAGGATGTGATGTCTATTTTAAGAGAAGCCAGAAAACCAAATACTAGGAAGTCATATTTTGCTAACTGGAAAAGGATTTTTTATTTGGTGCCAAGCTAAATGATAGTCTAGCACAGGTTCTTTAATAATTATCCTCTCTGTACAAGGAAGGTTTGTCCTGCTCCTTCATCAAGATACATGCCTTTTTTTTTTTAAACAAAAAGCATCTTTATTCAGTTCTCACTTATGACATAGGCAATCATACATTTATATAAATGAAACCAAATCATATTGGCATAATTCCAGCTGCAAGCATTTTACATCACAAACCGGGTACCTGACAAATCTTCAAACTCTCAAAATTTCGAACATTACATGGTCGAGACCAAACGTTCAAAATTTTGAATGTTCGAAGATAGACTTTCAATGGCGCTGTATGGTGCAGATAGGGAGAATTTCCCTTTTCTGCACTGAAGTGCCATCTCAGAGTTGGTATATTTAAGTAGGGGGGTGTGGGGGTGCAGGGGGGCTTGCCACCGCTGTTAAAGTGTTTTTTTCCTTTTTTCCTTTTTTTTTATTTGATGTTCAAACATCCAAATGTCAAACATTTGGTCTCAACCATGTAATGTTCGACATTTTGGATGTTCGAACATTTAACATAGACCCCACAAACCATATTGATATAATCCTTACTGTGTCGCAATAAAAAACTTCTAACTACAAACGCCAGACTCTCCCTTACACAAGCTCCTCTCCTCCCCTCCCTTCTATATGCTGCCCCACTACTCACCAGCATCCAAACTACTGCTTTAAACAAACTCCAACAAACGTCCCACAAGATAGCTAGATTTATCACACACCCACCAAGAGGTGAAAACGCTGAGAGAAGAAAGGAGCCACTTTTGAGATTTTAAGTATTTTTCCTCTGTTTATTTGCTAAGTTTTTCTGCATAGCCACCTATTTTGAGCATTTTCTGGCTTGTTAAACTTGATTTCTGCATTAGTAACTGTATTTAGAGCACAACCTAGAGCTGTTTACTGAATTTCCTGTTTGCACTTATTTTTAAAATCGTTTTTTTTCTCAAAACTTGCATTTTATCTGTCTTTGGCCTAGCACTCTTGTGTGGGGTCATTTACTGCACTGTTATAACTTGTTGATACTTGTGAACCTCTGCTATCTCTGAAAAACAAAAACAAAAAAATCTTGCTTTTTTCCCACTTTTCTGAGATTTAAAAAAGTTCAGTTACAGGCTTGCTGTTCTTGAACTGTTTGTAAGTTTCTTGGAGGCCATTTTTGGCTTGGGATAAAGGGAAGTCTCTCTGTTGATCAGTGGCAGTGAAAAACATTGAGCAGCCTGCCTGCCCCTGTGGGAGTGGTTACTGACTTGAAACTGTAGTTTTATTGGCCATTTTGGGTCAATTCCAAACTCCTTCATCTTCCTCTCTTAAAACCTGGTTGCCTCATGGTTTTGGCATCTTTTCAGGCTTGTTGGCTGTTGGTGAAGCACCCACCAAGAGGAGAAAATGCTGAGAGAAGAAAGGAGCCACTTTTGAGATTTTAAGTATTTTTCCTCTGTTTATTTGCTAAGTTTTTCTGCATAGCCACCTATTTTGAGCATTTTCTGGCTTGTTAAACTTGATTTCTGCATTAGTAACTGTATTTAGAGCACAACCTAGAGCTGTTTACTGAATTTCCTGTTTGCACTTATTTTTAAAATCGTTTTTTTCTCAAAACTTGCATTTTATCTGTCTTTGGCCTAGCACTCTTGTGTGGGGTCATTTACTGCACTGTTATAACTTGTTGATACTTGTGAACCTCTGCTATCTCTGAAAAAAACAAAAAACAAAAAAAATCTTGCTTTTTTCCCACTTTTCTGAGATTTAAAAAAGTTCAGTTACAGGCTTGCTGTTCTTGAACTGTTTGTAAGTTTCTTGGAGGCCATTTTTTGCTTGGGCTAAAGGGAAGTCTCTCTGTTGATCAGTGGCAGTGAAAAACATTGAGCAGCCTGCCTGCCCCTGTGGGAGTGGTTACTGACTTGAAACTGTAGTTTTATTGGCCATTTTGGGTCAATTCCAAACTCCTTCATCTTCCTCTCTTAAAACCTGGTTGCCTCATGGTTTTGGCATCTTTTCAGGCTTGTTGGCTGTTGGTGAAGCACCCACCAAGAGGAGAAAATGCTGAGAGAAGAAAGGAGCCACTTTTGAGATTTTAAGTATTTTTCCTCTGTTTATTTGCTAAGTTTTTCTGCATAGCCACCTATTTTGAGCATTTTCTGGCTTGTTAAACTTGATTTCTGCATTAGTAACTGTATTTAGAGCACAACCTAGAGCTGTTTACTGAATTTCCTGTTTGCACTTATTTTTAAAATCGTTTTTTTCTCAAAACTTGCATTTTATCTGTCTTTGGCCTAGCACTCTTGTGTGGGGTCATTTACTGCACTGTTATAACTTGTTGATACTTATGAACCTCTGCTATCTCTGAAAAAAACAAAAAATCTTGCTTTTTTCCCACTTTTCTGAGATTTAAAAAAGTTCAGTTACAGGCTTGCTGTTCTTGAACTGTTTGTAAGTTTCTTGGAGGCCATTTTTGCTTGGGCTAAAGGGAAGTCTCTCTGTTGATCAGTGGCAGTGAAAAACATTGAGCAGCCTGCCTGCCCCTGTGGGAGTGGTTACTGACTTGAAACTGTAGTTTTATTGGCCATTTTGGGTCAATTCCAAACTCCTTCATCTTCCTCTCTTAAAACCTGGTTGCCTCATGGTTTTGGCATCTTTTCAGGCTTGTTGGCTGTTGGTGAAGCACCCACCAAGAGGAGAAAATGCTGAGAGAAGAAAGGAGCCACTTTTGAGATTTTAAGTATTTTTCCTCTGTTTATTTGCTAAGTTTTTCTGCATAGCCACCTATTTTGAGCATTTTCTGGCTTGTTAAACTTGATTTCTGCATTAGTAACTGTATTTAGAGCACAACCTAGAGCTGTTTACTGAATTTCCTGTTTGCACTTATTTTTAAAATCGTTTTTTTTCTCAAAACTTGCATTTTATCTGTCTTTGGCCTAGCACTCTTGTGTGGGGTCATTTACTGCACTGTTATAACTTGTTGATACTTGTGAACCTCTGCTATCTCTGAAAAAAACAAACAAAAAAAAATCTTGCTTTTTTCCCACTTTTCTGAGATTTAAAAAAGTTCAGTTACAGGCTTGCTGTTCTTGAACTGTTTGTAAGTTTCTTGGAGGCCATTTTTTGCTTGGGCTAAAGGGAAGTCTCTCTGTTGATCAGTGGCAGTGAAAAACATTGAGCAGCCTGCCTGCCCCTGTGGGAGTGGTTACTGACTTGAAACTGTAGTTTTATTGGCCATTTTGGGTCAATTCCAAACTCCTTCATCTTCCTCTCTTAAAACCTGGTTGCCTCATGGTTTTGGCATCTTTTCAGGCTTGTTGGCTGTTGGTGAAGCACCCACCAAGAGGAGAAAATGCTGAGAGAAGAAAGGAGCCACTTTTGAGATTTTAAGTATTTTTCCTCTGTTTATTTGCTAAGTTTTTCTGCATAGCCACCTATTTTGAGCATTTTCTGGCTTGTTAAACTTGATTTCTGCATTAGTAACTGTATTTAGAGCACAACCTAGAGCTGTTTACTGAATTTCCTGTTTGCACTTATTTTTAAAATCGTTTTTTTCTCAAAACTTGCATTTTATCTGTCTTTGGCCTAGCACTCTTGTGTGGGGTCATTTACTGCACTGTTATAACTTGTTGATACTTGTGAACCTCTGCTATCTCTGAAAAAACAAAAAAACAAAAAATCTTGCTTTTTTCCCACTTTTCTGAGATTTAAAAAAGTTCAGTTACAGGCTTGCTGTTCTTGAACTGTTTGTAAGTTTCTTGGAGGCCATTTTTGCTTGGGCTAAAGGGAAGTCTCTCTGTTGATCAGTGGCAGTGAAAAACATTGAGCAGCCTGCCTGCCCCTGTGGGAGTGGTTACTGACTTGAAACTGTAGTTTTATTGGCCATTTTGGGTCAATTCCAAACTCCTTCATCTTCCTCTCTTAAAACCTGGTTGCCTCATGGTTTTGGCATCTTTTCAGGCTTGTTGGCTGTTGGTGAAGCACCCACCAAGAGGAGAAAATGCTGAGAGAAGAAAGGAGCCACTTTTGAGATTTTAAGTATTTTTCCTCTGTTTATTTGCTAAGTTTTTCTGCATAGCCACCTATTTTGAGCATTTTCTGGCTTGTTAAACTTGATTTCTGCATTAGTAACTGTATTTAGAGCACAACCTAGAGCTGTTTACTGAATTTCCTGTTTGCACTTATTTTTAAAATCGTTTTTTTCTCAAAACTTGCATTTTATCTGTCTTTGGCCTAGCACTCTTGTGTGGGGTCATTTACTGCACTGTTATAACTTGTTGATACTTATGAACCTCTGCTATCTCTGAAAAAAACAAAAAATCTTGCTTTTTTCCCACTTTTCTGAGATTTAAAAAAGTTCAGTTACAGGCTTGCTGTTCTTGAACTGTTTGTAAGTTTCTTGGAGGCCATTTTTGCTTGGGCTAAAGGGAAGTCTCTCTGTTGATCAGTGGCAGTGAAAAACATTGAGCAGCCTGCCTGCCCCTGTGGGAGTGGTTACTGACTTGAAACTGTAGTTTTATTGGCCATTTTGGGTCAATTCCAAACTCCTTCATCTTCCTCTCTTAAAACCTGGTTGCCTCATGGTTTTGGCATCTTTTCAGGCTTGTTGGCTGTTGGTGAAGCACCCACCAAGAGGAGAAAATGCTGAGAGAAGAAAGGAGCCACTTTTGAGATTTTAAGTATTTTTCCTCTGTTTATTTGCTAAGTTTTTCTGCATAGCCACCTATTTTGAGCATTTTCTGGCTTGTTAAACTTGATTTCTGCATTAGTAACTGTATTTAGAGCACAACCTAGAGCTGTTTACTGAATTTCCTGTTTGCACTTATTTTTAAAATCGTTTTTTCTCAAAACTTGCATTTTATCTGTCTTTGGCCTAGCACTCTTGTGTGGGGTCATTTACTGCACTGTTATAACTTGTTGATACTTATGAACCTCTGCTATCTCTGAAAAAAACAAAAAATCTTGCTTTTTTCCCACTTTTCTGAGATTTAAAAAAGTTCAGTTACAGGCTTGCTGTTCTTGAACTGTTTGTAAGTTTCTTGGAGGCCATTTTTGCTTGGGCTAAAGGGAAGTCTCTCTGTTGATCAGTGGCAGTGAAAAACATTGAGCAGCCTGCCTGCCCCTGTGGGAGTGGTTACTGACTTGAAACTGTAGTTTTATTGGCCATTTTGGGTCAATTCCAAACTCCTTCATCTTCCTCTCTTAAAACCTGGTTGCCTCATGGTTTTGGCATCTTTTCAGGCTTGTTGGCTGTTGGTGAAGCACCCACCAAGAGGAGAAAATGCTGAGAGAAGAAAGGAGCCACTTTTGAGATTTTAAGTATTTTTCCTCTGTTTATTTGCTAAGTTTTTCTGCATAGCCACCTATTTTGAGCATTTTCTGGCTTGTTAAACTTGATTTCTGCATTAGTAACTGTATTTAGAGCACAACCTAGAGCTGTTTACTGAATTTCCTGTTTGCACTTATTTTTAAAATAGTTTTTCTCAAAACTTGCATTTTATCTGTCTTTGGCCTAGCACTCTTGTGTGGGGTCATTTACTGCACTGTTATAACTTGTTGATACTTGTGAACCTCTGCTATCTCTGAAAAAAACAAAAAAAAAAAATCTTGCTTTTTTCCCACTTTTCTGAGATTTAAAAAAGTTCAGTTACAGGCTTGCTGTTCTTGAACTGTTTGTAAGTTTCTTGGAGGCCATTTTTGCTTGGGCTAAAGGGAAGTCTCTCTGTTGATCAGTGGCAGTGAAAAACATTGAGCAGCCTGCCTGCCCCTGTGGGAGTGGTTACTGACTTGAAACTGTAGTTTTATTGGCCATTTTGGGTCAATTCCAAACTCCTTCATCTTCCTCTCTTAAAACCTGGTTGCCTCATGGTTTTGGCATCTTTTCAGGCTTGTTGGCTGTTGGTGAAGCACCCACCAAGAGGAGAAAATGCTGAGAGAAGAAAGGAGCCACTTTTGAGATTTTAAGTATTTTTCCTCTGTTTATTTGCTAAGTTTTTCTGCATAGCCACCTATTTTGAGCATTTTCTGGCTTGTTAAACTTGATTTCTGCATTAGTAACTGTATTTAGAGCACAACCTAGAGCTGTTTACTGAATTTCCTGTTTGCACTTATTTTTAAAATCGTTTTTTTCTCAAAACTTGCATTTTATCTGTCTTTGGCCTAGCACTCTTGTGTGGGGTCATTTACTGCACTGTTATAACTTGTTGATACTTGTGAACCTCTGCTATCTCTGAAAAAAAACAAAAAAAAAAATCTTGCTTTTTTCCCACTTTTCTGAGATTTAAAAAAGTTCAGTTACAGGCTTGCTGTTCTTGAACTGTTTGTAAGTTTCTTGGAGGCCATTTTTGCTTGGGCTAAAGGGAAGTCTCTCTGTTGATCAGTGGCAGTGAAAAACATTGAGCAGCCTGCCTGCCCCTGTGGGAGTGGTTACTGACTTGAAACTGTAGTTTTATTGGCCATTTTGGGTCAATTCCAAACTCCTTCATCTTCCTCTCTTAAAACCTGGTTGCCTCATGGTTTTGGCATCTTTTCAGGCTTGTTGGCTGTTGGTGAAGCACCCACCAAGAGGAGAAAATGCTGAGAGAAGAAAGGAGCCACTTTTGAGATTTTAAGTATTTTTCCTCTGTTTATTTGCTAAGTTTTTCTGCATAGCCACCTATTTTGAGCATTTTCTGGCTTGTTAAACTTGATTTCTGCATTAGTAACTGTATTTAGAGCACAACCTAGAGCTGTTTACTGAATTTCCTGTTTGCACTTATTTTTAAAATCGTTTTTTCTCAAAACTTGCATTTTATCTGTCTTTGGCCTAGCACTCTTGTGTGGGGTCATTTACTGCACTGTTATAACTTGTTGATACTTGTGAACCTCTGCTATCTCTGAAAAAAAACAAAAAAAATCTTGCTTTTTTCCCACTTTTCTGAGATTTAAAAAAGTTCAGTTACAGGCTTGCTGTTCTTGAACTGTTTGTAAGTTTCTTGGAGGCCATTTTTTGCTTGGGCTAAAGGGAAGTCTCTCTGTTGATCAGTGGCAGTGAAAAACATTGAGCAGCCTGCCTGCCCCTGTGGGAGTGGTTACTGACTTGAAACTGTAGTTTTATTGGCCATTTTGGGTCAATTCCAAACTCCTTCATCTTCCTCTCTTAAAACCTGGTTGCCTCATGGTTTTGGCATCTTTTCAGGCTTGTTGGCTGTTGGTGAAGCACCCACCAAGAGGAGAAAATGCTGAGAGAAGAAAGGAGCCACTTTTGAGATTTTAAGTATTTTTCCTCTGTTTATTTGCTAAGTTTTTCTGCATAGCCACCTATTTTGAGCATTTTCTGGCTTGTTAAACTTGATTTCTGCATTAGTAACTGTATTTAGAGCACAACCTAGAGCTGTTTACTGAATTTCCTGTTTGCACTTATTTTTAAAATCGTTTTTTCTCAAAACTTGCATTTTATCTGTCTTTGGCCTAGCACTCTTGTGTGGGGTCATTTACTGCACTGTTATAACTTGTTGATACTTGTGAACCTCTGCTATCTCTGAAAAAAAAAAACAAAAAACAAATACAATCTTGCTTTTTCCCACTTTTCTGATATTTAAAAAAGTTCAGTTACAGGCTTGCTGTTCTTGAACTGTTTGTAAGTTTCTTGGAGGCCATTTTTGCTTGGGCTAAAGGGAAGTCTCTCTGTTGATCAGTGGCAGTGAAAAACATTGAGCAGCCTGCCTGCCCCTGTGGGAGTGGTTACTGACTTGAAACTGTAGTTTTATTGGCCATTTTGGGTCAATTCCAAACTCCTTCATCTTCCTCTCTTAAAACCTGGTTGCCTCATGGTTTTGGCATCTTTTCAGGCTTGTTGGCTGTTGGTGAAGCACCCACCAAGAGGAGAAAATGCTGAGAGAAGAAAGGAGCCACTTTTGAGATTTTAAGTATTTTTCCTCTGTTTATTTGCTAAGTTTTTCTGCATAGCCACCTATTTTGAGCATTTTCTGGCTTGTTAAACTTGATTTCTGCATTAGTAACTGTATTTAGAGCACAACCTAGAGCTGTTTACTGAATTTCCTGTTTGCACTTATTTTTAAAATCGTTTTTCTCAAAACTTGCATTTTATCTGTCTTTGGCCTAGCACTCTTGTGTGGGGTCATTTACTGCACTGTTATAACTTGTTGATACTTGTGAACCTCTGCTATCTCTGAAAAAAAAAAAAAAAAATCTTGCTTTTTTCCCACTTTTCTGAGATTTAAAAAAGTTCAGTTACAGGCTTGCTGTTCTTGAACTGTTTGTAAGTTTCTTGGAGGCCATTTTTTGCTTGGGCTAAAGGGAAGTCTCTCTGTTGATCAGTGGCAGTGAAAAACATTGAGCAGCCTGCCTGCCCCTGTGGGAGTGGTTACTGACTTGAAACTGTAGTTTTATTGGCCATTTTGGGTCAATTCCAAACTCCTTCATCTTCCTCTCTTAAAACCTGGTTGCCTCATGGTTTTGGCATCTTTTCAGGCTTGTTGGCTGTTGGTGAAGCACCCACCAAGAGGAGAAAATGCTGAGAGAAGAAAGGAGCCACTTTTGAGATTTTAAGTATTTTTCCTCTGTTTATTTGCTAAGTTTTTCTGCATAGCCACCTATTTTGAGCATTTTCTGGCTTGTTAAACTTGATTTCTGCATTAGTAACTGTATTTAGAGCACAACCTAGAGCTGTTTACTGAATTTCCTGTTTGCACTTATTTTTAAAATCGTTTTTTCTCAAAACTTGCATTTTATCTGTCTTTGGCCTAGCACTCTTGTGTGGGGTCATTTACTGCACTGTTATAACTTGTTGATACTTGTGAACCTCTGCTATCTCTGAAAAAAAAACAAAAAATCTTGATTTTTCCCACTTTTCTGAGATTTAGAAAAGTTCAGTTACAGGCTTGCTGTTCTTGAACTGTTTGTAAGTTTCTTGGAGGCCATTTTTTGCTTGGGCTAAAGGGAAGTCTCTCTGTTGATCAGTGGCAGTGAAAAACATTGAGCAGCCTGCCTGCCCCTGTGGGAGTGGTTACTGACTTGAAACTGTAGTTTTATTGGCCATTTTGGGTCAATTCCAAACTCCTTCATCTTCCTCTCTTAAAACCTGGTTGCCTCATGGTTTTGGCATCTTTTCAGGCTTGTTGGCTGTTGGTGAAGCACCCACCAAGAGGAGAAAATGCTGAGAGAAGAAAGGAGCCACTTTTGAGATTTTAAGTATTTTTCCTCTGTTTATTTGCTAAGTTTTTCTGCATAGCCACCTATTTTGAGCATTTTCTGGCTTGTTAAACTTGATTTCTGCATTAGTAACTGTATTTAGAGCACAACCTAGAGCTGTTTACTGAATTTCCTGTTTGCACTTATTTTTAAAATCGTTTTTTTTCAAAACTTGCATTTTATCTGTCTTTGGCCTAGCACTCTTGTGTGGGGTCATTTACTGCACTGTTATAACTTGTTGATACTTGTGAACCTCTGCTATCTCTGAAAAAACAAAAAAATCTTGCTTTTTCCCACTTTTCTGAGATTTAAAAAAGTTCAGTTACAGGCTTGCTGTTCTTGAACTGTTTGTAAGTTTCTTGGAGGCCATTTTTGCTTGGGCTAAAGGGAAGTCTCTCTGTTGATCAGTGGCAGTGAAAAACATTGAGCAGCCTGCCTGCCCCTGTGGGAGTGGTTACTGACTTGAAACTGTAGTTTTATTGGCCATTTTGGGTCAATTCCAAACTCCTTCATCTTCCTCTCTTAAAACCTGGTTGCCTCATGGTTTTGGCATCTTTTCAGGCTTGTTGGCTGTTGGTGAAGCACCCACCAAGAGGAGAAAATGCTGAGAGAAGAAAGGAGCCACTTTTGAGATTTTAAGTATTTTTCCTCTGTTTATTTGCTAAGTTTTTCTGCATAGCCACCTATTTTGAGCATTTTCTGGCTTGTTAAACTTGATTTCTGCATTAGTAACTGTATTTAGAGCACAACCTAGAGCTGTTTACTGAATTTCCTGTTTGCACTTATTTTTAAAATCGTTTTTTTCTCAAAACTTGCATTTTATCTGTCTTTGGCCTAGCACTCTTGTGTGGGGTCATTTACTGCACTGTTATAACTTGTTGATACTTGTGAACCTCTGCTATCTCTGAAAAAAAAACAAAAAAAATCTTGCTTTTTCCCACTTTTCTGAGATTTAAAAAAGTTCAGTTACAGGCTTGCTGTTCTTGAACTGTTTGTAAGTTTCTTGGAGGCCATTTTTGCTTGGGCTAAAGGGAAGTCTCTCTGTTGATCAGTGGCAGTGAAAAACATTGAGCAGCCTGCCTGCCCCTGTGGGAGTGGTTACTGACTTGAAACTGTAGTTTTATTGGCCATTTTGGGTCAATTCCAAACTCCTTCATCTTCCTCTCTTAAAACCTGGTTGCCTCATGGTTTTGGCATCTTTTCAGGCTTGTTGGCTGTTGGTGAAGCACCCACCAAGAGGAGAAAATGCTGAGAGAAGAAAGGAGCCACTTTTGAGATTTTAAGTATTTTTCCTCTGTTTATTTGCTAAGTTTTTCTGCATAGCCACCTATTTTGAGCATTTTCTGGCTTGTTAAACTTGATTTCTGCATTAGTAACTGTATTTAGAGCACAACCTAGAGCTGTTTACTGAATTTCCTGTTTGCACTTATTTTTAAAATCGTTTTTTTTCTCAAAACTTGCATTTTATCTGTCTTTGGCCTAGCACTCTTGTGTGGGGTCATTTACTGCACTGTTATAACTTGTTGATACTTGTGAACCTCTGCTATCTCTGAAAAAACAAAAAAAAAAAAATCTTGCTTTTTCCCACTTTTCTGAGATTTAAAAAAGTTCAGTTACAGGCTTGCTGTTCTTGAACTGTTTGTAAGTTTCTTGGAGGCCATTTTTGGCTTGGGATAAAGGAAGTCTCTCTGTTGATCAGTGGCAGTGAAAAACATTGAGCAGCCTGCCTGCCCCTGTGGGAGTGGTTACTGACTTGAAACTGTAGTTTTATTGGCCATTTTGGGTCAATTCCAAACTCCTTCATCTTCCTCTCTTAAAACCTGGTTGCCTCATGGTTTTGGCATCTTTTCAGGCTTGTTGGCTGTTGGTGAAGCACCCACCAAGAGGAGAAAATGCTGAGAGAAGAAAGGAGCCACTTTTGAGATTTTAAGTATTTTTCCTCTGTTTATTTGCTAAGTTTTTCTGCATAGCCACCTATTTTGAGCATTTTCTGGCTTGTTAAACTTGATTTCTGCATTAGTAACTGTATTTAGAGCACAACCTAGAGCTGTTTACTGAATTTCCTGTTTGCACTTATTTTTAAAATCGTTTTTTTCTCAAAACTTGCATTTTATCTGTCTTTGGCCTAGCACTCTTGTGTGGGGTCATTTACTGCACTGTTATAACTTGTTGATACTTGTGAACCTCTGCTATCTCTGAAAAAAAAACAAAAAAATCTTGCTTTTTTCCCACTTTTCTGAGATTTAAAAAAGTTCAGTTACAGGCTTGCTGTTCTTGAACTGTTTGTAAGTTTCTTGGAGGCCATTTTTTGCTTGGGCTAAAGGGAAGTCTCTCTGTTGATCAGTGGCAGTGAAAAACATTGAGCAGCCTGCCTGCCCCTGTGGGAGTGGTTACTGACTTGAAACTGTAGTTTTATTGGCCATTTTGGGTCAATTCCAAACTCCTTCATCTTCCTCTCTTAAAACCTGGTTGCCTCATGGTTTTGGCATCTTTTCAGGCTTGTTGGCTGTTGGTGAAGCACCCACCAAGAGGAGAAAATGCTGAGAGAAGAAAGGAGCCACTTTTGAGATTTTAAGTATTTTTCCTCTGTTTATTTGCTAAGTTTTTCTGCATAGCCACCTATTTTGAGCATTTTCTGGCTTGTTAAACTTGATTTCTGCATTAGTAACTGTATTTAGAGCACAACCTAGAGCTGTTTACTGAATTTCCTGTTTGCACTTATTTTTAAAATCGTTTTTTCTCAAAACTTGCATTTTATCTGTCTTTGGCCTAGCACTCTTGTGTGGGGTCATTTACTGCACTGTTATAACTTGTTGATACTTGTGAACCTCTGCTATCTCTGAAAAAAAAAAAAAAAAAATCTTGCTTTTTTCCCACTTTTCTGAGATTTAAAAAGTTCAGTTACAGGCTTGCTGTTCTTGAACTGTTTGTAAGTTTCTTGGAGGCCATTTTTTGCTTGGGCTAGAGGGAAGTCTCTCTGTTGATCAGTGGCAGTGAAAAACATTGAGCAGCCTGCCTGCCCCTGTGGGAGTGGTTACTGACTTGAAACTGTAGTTTTATTGGCCATTTTGGGTCAATTCCAAACTCCTTCATCTTCCTCTCTTAAAACCCTCTTTTGCGTGGTTTTGCGCCTTTTTGTGCATAGCGCAACAGCAGTCAGCGCCGCCTAATTGGGTTTAAACTATTCCTGGCTCCACAAAGTCTGCTCTTCACTTTTTCCCTTTGAACTGCTCTATCTCTCAATTTAAATTTAAACACCATATTCTCATTCTAAGGCCCTTCACTTGTCCAATTAAGTAATCCTACAAGTTAGCACTATTAAACCATAAGCACTACTTACTCTTATACTCTCTACGATTACCCTGTCCTCTATTGGTCCATCTTAAATTCATTTTTCCTATATTATTCTAGCATGTCCAAAGGTCAGTCAATGGTTTCCTCTCCAGTCCAGCTGGTGAATCTGGGAATTTTGAGCCAATAGTACAACTGTCTCATGTACACGGACAACCCTCTCCTCCTCCAAACAGGTTCAAATATATGTGAGAGCTGCAACTATCTAGCCAAACTGGAGGCTGAGCTCTCTCATCTCAAAACCAGTCAGGTGTAACCAGTCAGGAGGAGAAGGTAACCTCACACAACACAATTCCAGTATCACATAGTCCCACCACATCAGCGAACCAAACACATAAATACACAAAAACATACTCGGAGGCTCTAAATAAAAATCTACCTAAGCAACAGAGACCTCCAAAGCAGACATCCAAGCAAATGCTACCTCAAAACAAAACACACACAACACATAGCCCACAAAGTCAGTGTGCCAAGCAGCCACAGCCCTTAAGGCTGAATAACACACCTGATACCCTTGTAATAGGTGACTCTATTGTCAGACACACTGACGTCCCGCTCACCAGGCTGAATAAAGAGAAGGTCACGGTGAGCTGCCTGTCGGGTGCTAGGATCCACCACATAATGCAAGCACTCAGGTCACTCCAAAGCAAATACAAATATGACTCAGTCATTGTACATGCTGGTGTGAATGACCTGAGACGTACCTCCCTGGACTACATGAAAAGAGACATAGAGGAGCTCTCTGATCATGTAGCCCAGGCTGGTATGACCCTGACCTTGAGCAGCATCTTACCCTCACCTAGAATGATGCCACAGTACAAAGACAAAATGATCAATTTTAACAATTGGCTAAAATTTTGGTGTCATTCAAAGGGGATCCAGTGTCTGTCAGCCTGGGATGACATGCTCGACAAGCCACGTTTTGCTAGGGACGGATTGCACCTGTCACCACTGGGCTTTTGGATATTGGCAAAGGCTCTTGCCACCACCATAGTGCCTTTTTTAGGCAAGGCTCAAAAGTCAAACCCACCCCCATAGACAGCACAAGGAACAAGAAACTAAGGGTAATGCTGCTAAACGCCAGAAGTCTTAACCTCAAGATGCACGCACTCGAAGCTCTCCTCAGTATGGAGAACATCAATATCTGTGCAGTGACAGAAACCTGGTTCAAGGCTCCAGAGAGCACCCCAGCACTACCAGGCTATACCTCATATCATGCTTTTCAGCCCCAAAACCCAGACCGAACCACAAAAGGAGGGGGAGTTTCCATATTTATCAAGGATATCCACACCTCCAGGTTAGTGGCATTGCACAAAGTATCGGAGACCATCCATGTGCAACTAACAGTGAGCAAGACTGCTTTTCAGTTTATAGCATCCTACAGACCACCCTCTCAAAGTCAGGAATCCCACTTGGCTTTCCTGAAAACATTGGAGAACATGAAGATCTCTCCGAACACCATTATATTGGGCGACTTCAACTACTCAAACATTGACTGGGAGCACAACTCAAGCCCCAGCACCTTAGCCCAAAGGTTCCTGGAAATTATAAACTCAAATGCTATGGAACAACTAGTCACCACTCCCACAAGAGGGGACAACATACTAGACCTGATCATTACCAACATGGGGACTCTATGCTCCACACCAGAAGTATATCCCTCATTGGTAAGATCAGACCATAAATTAATTTCACTGGATGTCCACATCCCGACCCCACCCCCAGCCCAGAAAACCACAGTGAAAAACTTCTTAAAAGTGAACTTCTCACTTCTCAAAACCGAAGTGGAATCCTTCAAGGCCCCAGGGCCAGTGGAAACTATGGCCCAAACTGCTGAATCCTATATAAATGCATTCTACGGACATCTCCAGGAATGCATGGATCATGCTATCCCAAACAAAACCAAGACCCAATCATCCAATGGCAGGCATCCAGTCTGGTGGACCCCTGCCATAAATAAACTGTACAACAGAAGGAGGAAGCTACTACATGATAGAGCAAAATCCCTAATAGGGAAGGCATCTCTGATCAGTACTAGCAAAAAATTACAATCCCTCATAAAATCCTCCAAGGCCAGCTTCAAGAGAAAAATTGCACAGGACACCAAAGACAATCATAAGGCTTTTTTCAGTTATGTTAGGAACCTGGGATGCAACTCCCAGACTTGTTCTGAGTTGATTCTAAATGACAAAAAATGCACTGAACCCACAGACATCGCCAATATCCTGGCAGACAGGTTCAGTGCAAACTTCTCCACCCCCCCCCAAAAGAGCAAGTATCTATCCCAGCAGAGGGCTGCCTCCCAAACATCTCTGATGCTCAGGTGAAGGCTGCCCTCTTCAAAGCAAAAAACACTGCTTCCATGGGACCAGATGGCATCCCAGGTTGCGTCCTACATGAACTGCAAGAGGAACTAATCCCTCAAATAAAACAGCTATACAATCTCAGCCTCACTACAGGATATGTACCCACAGAATGGCGTACAGCAACAGTGGTCCCACTCCACAAAGGTGGAGCCTCTACGGACCCTGGAAACTATCACCCCATAAGCCTGACTAGCTTAGTCTGCAAGGCTATGGAGAGGGTCATCATGGAGCTCACAAACAAAGACATTGGGGACCTAAAGACACTAGATCCTACCCAGTTCGGCTTTGTCAAGGGCAGATCCTGCCTTTTGAACCTGGTTGACTTCTTCAAAACAGTCACCAAAGCCATAGATGAAGGGAAGGTAGTCCACACAGCCTATCTGAATCTTGCAAATGCATTTGACACAGTACCCCACTCAGGCATCATAGATAAGCTATCCAGCTAAAATATAAACCCCTATGTCACAAGATGAGTCACAAACTGGCTCAAAGACAGAACCCACAGAGTGAGAGTTGCTGGAGCCATGTCAGACTCGAAACCGGCCACAAGTCGTGTCCCACAGGGTTCTGTCCTGGGACCACTCTTGTTTGGTATATACTTTTCCGAGGTACAGGCAAACGTGGGAGGACTATGGCTCACCAAGTTCGCAGACGACTGCAAACTGGGCGCCATAATCGACTCTCCAGCTGACACAAACATCCTTCAAAAAGGTCTCACAGAGACAGATAACTGGTGCCAGCACCATGGTTTAAAGCTAAATGCCAAAAAATATATAGTCATACCCTTTGGCAAAAACAATGTGCCCACAAATTACCACATAGGCGGATACCCATTAAATACAGAGAAAGTTATTAGGGACCTGGGGACCCAAGTTGATAGCAATCTCTCCTTTGAAAACCACATTGCCAAAGTGGTTAGAAAGACCTTCTACATAGCCCACCTCATCACGAAGGATTTCACATCTAGATCAAGAGAGGTAATCGTGCCCTTTTATTCATCCCTCATCAGGCCCATCATAGAATACAATGCCCCTTTTGGGATGTACCTTACCCGACACCTGCAGCAATTAGAAAGACCCCAAAAGTATCTCACCAAGAGGATCAAGGGTCTCAAACAGATGCCATATGCTGCTCGGTTAAAAAAACTCCAGCTCTACTCAGTTGCATACCACCTACTTTGAGGCGATCTATGCCTGACATACAAAGCTATGTCAAATCCAGAATTAATGGACATGCTCCACCTCAGTAAATCTAAATCCCTTAGAGCCACATGCTCGAGGGACTTGAACCTCAGCACAGAAATAAATAGAACTTGCTGGAGGGACAGGTTCTTAACCCAGAGGCTCCCTTCGCTCTGGAATAGAATTCCAGTTCATGTGAGGCAGAGCACCTCACTGAATCTCTTCAAGAAGAATCTCGATAGGTGGATGGGGGATCATAGGTTTGTCCCAGGGATTACTCCCGTGTCACTATTAGACAGAGGCACAGTAAACTAAACCTTAAAAAGGGCACAGTATACTCAAATCAAGGGGTGGCGTAAGTCATACAGAATTGGGCTAGGCTTATAATTGCCCCAGGGCAGATAGCCTAGTATGAACCTATGAACCTATGAACAGACTCTTCATACAATACACATCACTGCCTTACCCTAAATACTCTCCACTGGATGGACTTCCCCCATCTTCTACTGCTGTCACAACTTCAAATGCTACACTTCATTCTTTACAAACCTTCATCCTGCCTTGCTCTCTCTTCCTTCATCTCTATCTACACTCCTCCACAGACTCTCCGTGCCTATAAATCAGCAACTACTACAAATCTGCCAACCCAAAAAAATAGTTGGCAAGCTCCTATATAAGCAGTCCATCGCCGAAGCCTGAAACAAACTCCCAAGAGACATTTGTTCCATCATTCACCCATCCCACTTTAAAGAAAAACATCTATTCAACTCCAAAATATGTCCTTGTCAAGCCCCTACTTAAGCTTCCTACAACCCTACTATATACCTTTTCAGTCCCTGCACATAAGTTCTCCACTATCGTGGATACTTATTACACTCTACAATCAATACTGTTGGACTTAACTTTTTTTGTAAATATGTAAATATATTTTTAATCTGTAAAAATATCGATATGTACATACCATGTGTTTGCATTTCTGCTCTGTCTCTCTAACGTTCTTGTATAACTGATTTTGACCATATTTTTGATTCAAATGTTCTCTGTAAACTGTTTGTGCTTTTTTTGGAGCTTATCTCTTCGGGTCTCCACTGAAAATGGGCCACAAGCCCAGCTGGACCAACTCAGTTAACAAATGTCAATTAATAACTAACTAACTAAATAAATAAATAGTTGCAAGCATTATACATCACTTATAATATACCCAATCATTGACTATCAGACATTACATAGCTCATTCAAGTCCTGGCTTCTTTTAAACCTCATTCCTCCCCTCTATGTATTGTTCTCACCATCAAGGTACATGCCTTGGTTATTTATACATACCCCCCCAAACCTACTCTCATCCTCACATGAAACAGTTTTGCATCTCAGATCTCCCAAGAAACAACCCACCTGTAATTGGGACCTTATATTTGTTTTAAAAAAAGTCACTCCCCCAGTTGAGCCAACTTTCTCTACTCCCATCAAAATGCACAGTTGTAAATCCATTCTCCCCTAGCTTTGACTTCAGCTAGATGCATTTCTGAATAGTAAGCACTCATATACAAGAAGTCATTCCAGATTTTCCATAAAGACAGGGTCACCCTCAGAACTAACCTTTCTTTCATGTCCAGGGTTTTATTGGAGCTTTCCCTCAACCAGGCCATTCACCTGCCAGTCTTCTTTTCAAACCTCGCAAAACAAGAGAGAAAGAAACATCCATTCACTGGATTAGCATAGACAACTGAGATCCTACTTCCTTAGATGCAAATTTCGTAACAGGGCAGACCAACCCTTAGCTTCCATTGCACAGAACAAGGAAGGGAGGCTAGTGGGTAAACAGACCATGTCAAAATGGATTGCCAACTGTATTTCTTTCTGCTGCCAACACAACCATGACAAACTACTATGCCATTAGGGCTCATTCTGCCAGGAAAAAGCACCACAGCTTTTTTAAAATGTGTTGGTCTTCTTTACACACCTTCACAGATTATTACAACCTTGAGACTACCTCTAGGGCCAGAACTGGTTTTGCCACTGCCATTCTGCAGAGCTTCATCTCCCCAGCTCTAAACTGTTTCCAGCCAACTACTCAAAACTAGCTTTGGGAGTCTTCTCAGGACTCAGTACTGTTACATTTGTGTTAGGCACTTACCATAATTGTAGATGTTCAAGTAGGTCATCGTTGCACTATCCTTTCCCTTCCACCTACCTCTTCTTTTTTGTTTGTGGTACCTACCTTGAGTTGAGGTGAATACGATGTCTATCTCCCTTTCCTCTTCCATTTTCCCTTACTACCGCTAGCCATTTCTCTGTTTCAGGATTGTTTGCTTGAGCCTACAGGACAGCTGGAGCATTGGTCTGTGGGCAAAAAGTACTTGAAGATGGCACCAGCTTATACCAGCGATGTCCTGTCATTGGATTGAGAGTGCATGCACAGGCTGGGGGTTGGTGAAATTCTCCTGATATACTGGCTTACTGCAGGGTCCTGCAGGCAGGAATTCCCAAGACTCAGTACTGCAACATTACTCTACTGAAACACTTGCAATTTTAGTAATTTCCTAATTCAACTGTAATGACTTTCACAATGAGTGGTTTTGCTGGTGTGCCTGACAGCTGTCCAGTAGACCTAAGAGGGAGATCTGTAATGAAATTTTGGCATGCATTATTGTAAGTCAAGATTTTGAAGAAAAGAAATAAAAATATTGCTGCTAGCGTGTTTTTCCTGCAGTTCAAGCATTGGTTCACATATGTCATCCATCACCATACACTGGTACTTGTGGAAGTACAGATTACTGGTAGTTTCCTAGGGAAGTTGGTTGTGACACTGAAGTTCACAAGACTAGGAAGTAGAATAGAAAAGTGAAAGGGTTAACTTAATATTTGCTTTTGTTGAAATAATTCTAGTCAGTATTGCATGTTAACTGCTAACGTTATCTAATCAGACTTGACTTTTCCTTCCTATCTAGATGCTGTTCCAGTTCCAGCAGTACAGGAAGGTGGCACATTGGGCAAGTACAGGACAAAATTGTTAGAATTTCTAGAAAAATCTGTGTACTATCAGCCAGAGACTCTCATCCATGACTTCCCCTTTGATGGTAGGTACTGTTTGGGAAGAAGATTCTTTAATGAGAACTTAAGCAGCATTTTGTACTTTTGCAGTTATTTTGCAGTTATGTTTTGTATTTTACTTTATTTAAACTTTTTGACAACTTTGTTTTCCGTAAGTGCTGGTTGTATATGTCTCTTTTTAAAGGCAGTTTGGTCTTGAATGAAACAGGGCTATATTGTAAAATAAAATTAAAATAAACTCTAAAATGAAAGGTCATTTAGATAAGTAAATATAAGAGATGTGCTTTGTAGATCATGTATTCTTGCTGCTGATCTTTGCCATGAGATCTGATGTGGACACTAGAGCAGCAGCTGCCAACAGGAGATCTTGTAATGGAGTAGAATTTGGTCAGATGAAGCACAGATTCTATTCTGGAGTAACTAGATGGGTTATGCCACAGATACCCAGTGCAGAAGGTAAAGCTGCATGTTCCATTTCCACTTTTGTTGGAAGCAGTCATAAAACCAAGATCAGGGCAATGTCTGCTTTTAAGAAGCTGTAAAACAAATCTCTGTCTCAGTGCCCACTATACAGACAATTTTTTTCACACTCCAGGCACCTTGCCTGATGTCTCCTCTACTGATACCCAGTGTGACCATTAATTTTCAAAACACAACAGCTGAGCATTTCCATGTTAGGTAAAAGCCCTATGGACTTTTCTTTCCTGTATGGGAATCTCATTCAAGCCTTGTATTCCCTGGTGAGAGTCTAGTGATAGGGAGCAGTACACCTTGCTCATCCTGAGAGGCAGCTTACCCTCACCTCATTGGGAGCACTTTCCTTCCCCTCAGTAGTTCATCTGAGCCCACTGTTGCTTTTTAAGGGTAAGCTTGACTCTTTATCCTTAATTCTCAGCTTCAGTAGTGCGAAACAGCATGACATATGGGTTTGACTGGCTTGAACTCCACCGGGCAACTCTTGGTGCTCCCACTAGGTGTCATCCTTGTGGTGAGCCAGATCCACCTCCTTCCCTGTGGGATGGGTGAACTGGCAACAGTCACTTACTCCCAACCCTCCCTGACTAGCTCCTACAGTCGACTGAATCACCTCAAACTTAGTTCATCTATGGAATGTTTAGGGTTTTATC
>NC_056737.1:265558262-265560762 GCF_019279795.1 Protopterus annectens
TTGCATCTGGGTTGGGGAACGTAGTCATCCTCGTGCACATGCATCTGTCGCCGCATTATGTACTCTCAGCGCATCTATTTCCTCACACGCCGTCCTGCTGCTGTGATGTGCATTGTACAGCCCATGTTTGCTGGCCTCCAATGTGCTTCCTCCTACAGTGGCACACCCTCTGCGATTGACATGTATCCTGTGTAGGCCACTCCTCGGTGTACTACCGCTACGCCGTTTGCTCCATCCTTACACCGGCGGCAGTTTTGCGATTCACTATTATCCGCCTCATTTGCATGGCATTGACTGCTAATACATGGTTACGGCGCCGAACACTGCCGCCACTCCTTGACAACCCTTGCGCTGGGGTTGAAGCTTTACATACATACTATGGTGTGTGGTGGCTGTGCAGCTGATGTGTATTATACTGCTCTTTTAGGACATTGTCATATTATTTCATTGCTTTGCACCTTCTGTGCACATATCCGGGGGTTCTGCTGTGGTTTCTACGTACATACCATTTATGTCATTATTTACATTTTGTGCATGTTTTCTTTGGACACTCTCGGTGCCTTTCGCCATTGGCATATTGCACCTGTATGATACCTGACGTTGACAGCCTTCCGTTACTCCTTGGTCATGTTTGGGTAAATGTAAACCGTTTTTTTTGGTTTACATTGCCGTGCCCTTACGCTACGCCTGCACCACTTCGTGGATCGCTATTTGCCTTCATTTGCATGGTGCAATACCGCACACAGTGTGTTTAGCATACCTACGCCGGGGGCGGCACAGGTCCGGCGCACGCCGGTAGTGCACGTGGAATTGATTCATACCTGAATCGCTCGGCGGCCATGCCAACGCTATGCGGGCGCCTGGCGCAAGGTTCATGAATCCCGGGGTTTAAGTAAAATATTGTACTGCTCAGCATTTTTTCAGCTGTCTCACTAATGACAAAGGGGCAATATTTTACTTAAAAACTAAAAAGTAAAAAAATATATATATAAAAATAGATTTTTTATTAAAGAATGCTTTTTATTCAGTCACTCTAAAAAGTAAAAAATGAGGAAGAAGAGTGAAAACTTTGCAAAAGAAACACAGACATGCTAATTTCAGAAAAGCATTCAAAGTTGGTCTTGCTAATTGTGGTAATGAGGGACCAGAAGTAAGAATCAACAAAACCAGCCTGGAATGCTTTTCTGAAATCAGCTTGTCTGTGTTACTTTTGCAAAATTTTCACATTTCTTCCTTATTTTTTTACTTTTTAGAGAGACTGAATAAAAAGCATTCTTTATGAAAAAAAAAAATCTTTTTTTTTATATTTTTATTTAAAAAACTGTTCCCGACCTCTCGGTATAAAAATAGCCATCTTTGCACATAACATTTCATCGTTGCAGTGGATTTTATCACTTTTGGTAACAATTATACTGTGATATGTAGAATGAGGATCTGGTAAGTAACTCCGTACACTACATGTAGAGTGTGTGTGGGTGTGTGTGTGTGTGTGTGTGTGTGTGTGTGTGTGTGTGTGTGTGTGTGTGTATGTGTGTGTGGGTGGCGGGGGGTTTGTGTGGGTGTGTTTGCACTCCAACAGAGAGCATAGCTCTGCATCTCAGCTGTTTCCAGTTTGCAGAACATCCCTGATTTTGGCTCATATTTTCCTCTGCCCCTTGTTAAGGAAAAAAAAAAGATAATTTCATTTTCTCATAAATCACTGAGGATTACAGGTAGCCAGTCATTAGAGTTTCATTTTCTCTTTCTCTCTCTCTCCCTCTCTATATATACACATATATATATATATACATATATATATCTATATATATATATATATATATATATATATATATATATATATATATATATATATATATATATACATATATATATATATATATATATATATATATATATATATATATATGATATAATGTATATATATATATATATATATATATATATATATATATATACATTCATCACCTGTTCTATTAAATTTTAAAGGTGTTCTTTTTATTTTCACCTATATCCAGAATTCTTGAGCAAAGATGTTGAGATGTATTTTGGTCTGTTCCTCATAAAATGTATGGTTTTCTGGCAAAGTGTAGGTGTAGGTTGTAGTAATTAAAAATGATAGACATGTTCATTTCAGATTTAATATCCGTCAGAAAATGTTTGCTAATACCAATCTTATATTCTAGCAACTTAATTATGTAAGAGCAATATTTAAATTATGTCCCAGACTTTGGGTCTTTGTGATTTTTGAGCTAGCAAGTTAAGAAGGTGAGGAAGGGGTTGCAGTGGTTGTACTGTGCTAATCAAAGTTTGTATTCTAACAGCATTCAAAGTAAGCAAGAGCAATATTTAAAGTTTGTCTCTGAGTTTGGGTTTTTTGATTCCTGACATAAACAATGTGTGTGTGGGTGGGGGGTGGGGGGGTTGCAGTGATAGTACGGTGTGGCTCTGACAGCAGCAAAGAAGTACCTTTCTAGACCATTATTTGTGAATTTATGGTCTG
>NC_056737.1:265565762-265608262 GCF_019279795.1 Protopterus annectens
GCCCCATTCCTAAGTCAAAGTAGGATTAAAGTTCATGAAATTAGCATTGTTTCATTATTTGATATTAGCCAGAAGTGCTCTTCACTGCACTCACAATGTGCCCGGTAATAACTCCTTCTGCAATTCGTATGAAGTAACATGTATCGGTAACTTATCTAAGTACGATTGTAAATTCTTTTTTATAAGACCCCTTTGCTCCTTTTACTATTGGCACTGTCTGGGTATCTTTCTTCCACATTGCCCTCTTTTCTGCTTGCAAATCCTGGTATTTTATGACTTTGTGTCTATCTGTACATAAGACACTGTAGTCACTGGGTGTAGCAATTTCAATGATCAATGCTGCTTTTGTCTTCTTTTCATGGACTATTATATCTGGTTTTCTTACATCTGTCTTTTGAACTGTTGGTAATGGGTGGTCTCACGTGATGTAGACTTATAATTTTCTATAATGCTTTGTGGCTCATGTTTCCAGTGTTTTTAAGCAACTATAGTATTATAATGTTTGCACAATCCCCAATGCAACAGCCTTGCTACATTATTATGCCTTTCAGTATACAGTCCTACTGCCATTAGTATATCACAACCAGCAACAAGATGTGTGACTCTTTCCAGTTCTGTTTTACAAAACCTACAGTTGTCTTTTTTCCTTCCACATGTTCAATGGACTTTGTAAACCAAAGTGTTAGTCTATTATGTAATGTTCTGTATGGCTGTTGTTATTCTTCTTAAGGACCTGCATCCACTATCGCACTCACTCCATATTTCTTGAATTTCCCCCCTGTGCCATCATCATTCCTTTCCACATTGAATTATAGCTTTCTGCTTGTGTTATGAATATGATCTTAAGTGTAGCTCTAAAATATCCCATCAAATCAGGTAATCCTAAACCACCTTGTTTTGTTGGATCAACTTATCCCATTTGATACTTGCCCTCTTCCTCTCAAAGAAAAATTCCTTTAACTCATTATTAATTATTGTCCACAACTTTTCTCCTGGTTAATAAACATATGCCTGACCCATATATAAAAGTAAAGAAACTAAAAACATTTTCACTGCTTGTATCCTGCATTTCATATTCAAAAACACAAGCTTCCAGTTTCTCAGTTTTTGTATTATTGTTTGTTTAGTGTCTTCCCACATATCTTGATCTGCCATAACAGAATTATTTTTAATCCATACTCCTAAATACTTCATTTTATCGTTTCCCCATAAATATGGGTGTGGCTGGACCAACTGTTGTGTGGATACATAGTTTGCAGCTGTAGCCTTTGTTTTATATCCATTAATTTTATATCCCCAAAAGATTTGAAACTCTCTTAAGATGTTCCACAACATTGAGATGTCCTTTTCTGGTTTTATCAAGTACAAAAAAAAATTGCTGTAGTTTTAATAAATAGTCATAAGCACTTTTGTACTGTTTTTGTGAACTTCTTCAGATACATGTTATCACTTCATAATAACCTACTTTCCAGTTAATAAAATACAGCTATTAAGTATAATATACCATTGTAAAAAATATCATTATAAAAATCTAATAATAATAATAATAATAATAATAATAATAATAATAATACCTTCTAATTAATTTATATGTTGGAAAAACAGAAACAGCATAAAAAGCAAGTCTATATCAGTATATATATATATGTGATCAAGAAGATGGCCTCCAATAATGCTTTATTTAAACATTCTCAGAATTGTCAACATTTAAAAAAACTTTTTTTTTTGTCATGGAAAGAGTCCCACCTTTTGGTTGTGGTGGAAATCGGTCTGCTTGTGTTTAGAAAAGGGAGCTGCACTGGCAGCTTTAGTTTGACTCTACTAACTCCCCAGGCATCAGTGATCGGATATCTATTAATAGTTTGCTAATTCTGAAAAGGTTGCAAATTTAGCGATGCTTTAACATTACATTTACTAATGTTATTAATTAGGCGGTATTATTATTACTTGATATTTTTATAATGATTTTTTATAACTGTATTTTATGCTTAATAGTTTTGCTTTATTAACTGTAAAGTAGCTTATTATGAAGTGAAGTTAACTGTTTTTCATTGTAATGATTTTAATAGGAATATTATTGTTGTGAGTGGCCTGAATCTAGTTTATGACACAAGATGGCAGTATTCTATACCTTTTTTAGGAAGTCCTGAGGGAGGCTTTATCTGCAGTTCACAAAACAGTAGTGAACGAAAGCGCTTATGACCATTAAAACTACAACAATTTTCCTGGAGTCTACAAGGTTTTTTTTTTGGTTATTCTTATTCTTATTGTTTTATTTGTTTGGTTATTACTGTCTTTTGTAGGCAGATTTTTTGTTTTGTCAGGTACAAAATAATATTGTCTGCAAATAAAGACAGCTTTTCTTGATTACTATACCAATCATATCCTTGAATTTCTGAGTCCCTTATTTTCTTTACCAATTGTTCTGAGTATAAAACAAATAACAATGGGAAAAGAGGACACCACTATCAGATTCCTCTGTTCAGACATAACATATCAGAAAGGAACCCTACTACTTTAATTTTTACCTCCGATACCTCATATATCTTCCTAATTAACCTCATTATTGTATCAGGAAATGCAAATACTTGCATTGTCCTACTCATAAATTCTGTCAAATGCTTTCTCTGTATCAAGCTAAATCATATTCTAGCCATTATTCACATAAACACTTTATAATCACAGTTTAAAATTGAAATGAGCCTATATGAAGCTTGGTCTCATGTCTTTAGGTATTACAGCCACCACAACTTTCTTCCAGGATGTTGGCGCTTCCCCTCCATTTGAAATGCTGTTGAACAAAGCTTTCCAGATCTTTATCATGTTCTTCTCTCCTAACTTCCAAACTTCACCAGGAATACCATATATTCCTGAAGATTTTCCTGGTGATTGATTGTACTTCACCATTTTTATCTCATCTTCTCCTGTCTAAACTGAGAATTGTTGAGCCTCATCTACCTCCACCCTTGGCATACTTACGTCTTCCATAAATATTTCTATTTGTCCTCTTTCTTGATTTCTACATTTCTCTGCTTTATACAAATTTTCATAAAATTTCCGAAATATCTCTAATGCCACCACAGAATCTTTGGTTATTTTCGTTGTTATAGGCTCCCTAAGTCTGGTAACAACCATTTCTAATTTCTGTTGCCTAATTTGCTGTGCTAAAAGTTTTTGTACTCTTGAGTTACTATCAAAAACAGTTGCTTAACAGCAATCTTTCTAAACTCATGCATATTATCCAGATACCCTCTTATTTTCTCTTTACCAAATATGCCTCTTCTTGTTCTGGGAGATTCTCCTTATTCTGCAATAATTTAACCTTTGTCAGGCCCTCTAAATAATCCCTGTTACTTCTTATCCATATCTCTTTTTCTTTTATTTATACCGTATTTTAAAGTCCACTTTCATTTTATTCCACTTACTAGCTATAACTTCTGAAGAAATTTCTGTCTTGAATAATTGCCATTACCCATTCCTTAAATTCCTCTCTTTTTAGCAGGCAGGTGGAGAAACACCAGTGTCTCATTTTTACTTCATTATCCTTCATTTACATCTTAGTTGTTATTGCCATATGATCTGAAATAGTTATTGGATGTGTTTTGAAGCTTTCAATTAAATGCACATGTTCCTGTGAAATATAATTTCTGTCTAGTCTGGGCCCAATGTTGTACCTTGGAGAATAATCTATAAATTCTGAATTCACATCTTCCATACCAAATATTTTCATAAATTTATTCAGAAATATACCCTCTTTTCTGATATTTTTACTTCTAGGTTCCCAAGATACATCATCACTATTGCAAATCAAATTCCAGACCCCACCTATAAGCAATATTCTATACTGAAAGCTTATTATTTCTCCACAAAATTTCTTAAGCTCCCTAATAGCAGTTTTATCTGCAATATAAATGCATGCCAGCATAATCCCCTTCCTTGCCAGTATCGCCTTATTACTACAAAACAACCATTATCTTTTTCCCCATTCTAGCACTATTGGAGCTCCTCTAGCAGTTAGTATAAGTACTCACCTTTTCCTTTGTTCCTGTTACTCTGCTGAATATTCCTCATGAAATCCCTTATTTATCAAATTCACATGCTTACTTCTTTCCAAATGTGTCTCCTGTCTTATTGTTATTTGCACTTTACATTTCTTAATACGATTTAGTACGCTTTTCTTTTGCTCTATACCTGTGAGGCCATTCATGTTCTAAAATAATGTGGCCAGAGTAATCATTAAAAAGTTTTTATTCCCACCTGTTGTATATGACAACTGATTTAAATGTCTATTTACAGCTTTCCTGTTACATGCACCCACTAATATTTGCCAAGTTGATCTTTTGTACTGCTGTTTTTGTCATCTCCATTTGAACCTTTGTCATCTCCATTTGAACCTATGTCATATGTACAAGAGTTTTTGTTTTAATGAAAAACCTTCAACAAAATACACCCCCAGAACACTCCCATAACATATTAACTTAAAACAAACACAAAAACTATGTATATCTTCAAACAATGAAGTGTAACCCTCCTTATACAAACAATTGTTTTAAATTGACAGCTGCACACACACAGGCATTACTTCACTTAAAATGAAGGTTGTCCATGCTAAGGTGCATGTTATAACCTGTGCCCCTACCTACACTAATTGCTGTCTGTTCTTGTCTTATCTTCATTCCTCTCCCAGATGTGAAAAACAGCTTATATGCTTTCAGAAAACATTAACCTTTAGCCTTAAGTGCTCTGGCTTTAATTGCTTGGCCCTATAGTCAGTTTGTCTGCATAGAGATGCAAATGTAAAATACATACAGCTGCTCTCATTTACAGGCCTCTCAACTCGCAGTCAATATCTATTTGCCAAATGAAAATGTTTCATTACATTCAGTGTCTTCTTATTTACTTGCTTACACAAAAAAACTGTTATTAAATTAAGCCAAGGGCCTCATTCCAGACATTCTCCTATGCAAAATAAGAGAAAACATCAGCTCTACATGTATTATAATCTGTGCACTTTTATACCCCATCCCCCTCCTCAACAACTCAAGATTAATGCAAATTAACTTAAACATGCTTTTGTCTAGCTTTTCTTCTCTTTTTACATTGTAATGCGTACATCTCTTAAAACTAAAAAAGAAGAAAAAAGCCACTTGCATACTTTAGTATCTTTATCACATAGAACAATAACTGAAAATGTGTTCCTGTATAATATGCAAATTATATCATTACAAGTTTTATACAAATACTGCTAAGAACAAAAATAGTTTTGCTTACAATTACTTTTCCTTTTTTTCCCATTCCCTTCAGTGTCCTTCCAAACATTAATGATATAAAGTTGGATATATAACTTTCAATCCCCCACAAGTCTAACAAAGTCAACAACAGTCCAATCTTTCTACCTTTTCTTGTAAAGCCATATTTCATAAATGTGATTGATGCTTTATAGTTTCACATTTATTCAATAATTTCAATGTCGCTGATTTTCTTATTGTTTATCTCCTTCTTTCATCCCCAGACTCTGGTTCAAGTCCAATGTATTCCTGATTGTTCTAGTAATCTCTTGTGCATTTTTTTGTGTCTGAAGCCTTTTCCTTTGGAACATTTGAAACGGTTTCACTGGCAAAGTATACCTATACGTGTTTTTATCAGAGGAATGACAAACAGAGTCCCCTTCTGTTTGATGGCTCACTTTTTGTTGGACAGACTTTCATATTTTCTCCTCACCCTGTTCTACATCAAAAAATGACTTTTGAAGACAGCTTGATACAGCAGCTTACTCCTGCCTCTCAACATTCCCTGATAGATTTGATAAATTTGCTTCTCTACAGTCTCCAGTTTTTAATACTTTGCCCTTCTACCACAGTTTTATCAGGATCAACTCTTTCTGCTGGTATGATTGTGTCTTCACTAATGCAGTTCTTAGCTGATTTCTCATAGCTAGATTTGGAGCATATACATGATGTGTTCTTTCAATTAACACATTCTGCTGTGGAATACCAGTCCATTTGCTTATTTGTGAGTTTATATAATGAATACAGTCTGTTCCTTGTAGTTTCTCTGGTACAGTAGAAAGTATCATGTATTCCATACATGTTCTGTCCTCTAACTCTACCATTTTTTTGAAACAGCTCTTCTTTGAGCAGTCTTATACTCAGCTAGTATTTTCTTCATTTTGACCTCTGATGTTTGCAGTTTTATCAGTTCATCTGAATAGCTGTTTAAAGTTTCTTTCCTTTTCCCAGTCTTTTATTTAAGTTGATAGATGCCTATAATATTTCATTTGCTTAATCAGCTCTGACTACATTTCATTTATTTTTTCCTTTAAATTACTGGAAGCCATGTGTTGCAGGAAAGTTGGATCTTGAACTGCTTTTTACTGAACAGCTGCAGGATTCCTCTCAGTCAGTGTTTTTTCTCTTTACTCTTTCTTGTTGATTATCTTTCCGGCTCTCTAAGGTTCTTCTTTGCTGTCATCTAGGCAATGTACTTACTATCCAGTAACTGAATTTACTAAAACTTGCACTACTGCCCTATCTGTCAGTTTCTTTTTTCATACTAGGAGAGCTGAAGCCATACTGTTGATCATTATACAGTCATCTTGAAAGTCCCCGTCATTAGTGAAAATACTGAAAATCATACAACCTAGAAATGAGCCTTGTGGTTCCCCAACTGTTACAGAGAGAAAGGAGGAGATATCTTTCAGCCACTTTACTGCTTGCATTCTCTCTCATAGGTAGAAATGAAACCAGGATAGTGATGAGGTTCCTAGGCCTAGTGCGGATAACATGAGTTGCATTTTTTGATGTACTGTGGTGTCAAATGCCTTTAACATGTCAAGGAATACTGCTGATACCAAATTACAATTATTCCTGCTCTGGTTTACTGTGGTGATGACGTTTAGAAAAGCAGTTGTGGTACTATGTTTTGGGTGGAAACAAGGCTGATTTGGGGAGAGAAGGTTGATGTCAGCAGTGTATCGACTACTTACATTTGAACAGATTTCTGTAGGACCTTTGACAGACAAGATAAAATAGCTATAGGCCTGTAGTTAGAGATGCCATTTAATTTCCTCCCTTGTGCAGTGGTAAGATATATATTTTCCACAGGGTGGGTATATAACCTTTCTCAATAGATCGATTAATTAAAATTGATTCTGGGTAGGCTAAGGCTTTTGCTGCTATTTTGGTATATTCTGCTGGGATGTCATCAGGCACAAGAGTGGCAGGTTTTAGTTCTAAGAGAAGCATCTTGGCAGTGGAAGTTAGTACTGTATGAAATGTGAAGGCTTTTGCTCTACTTGTCAATTAGTAAAGTACAACTTCTATTAATTTTGATCCTACTTTTAGTCATATTTCTTAGCTGTTTGTATTACTGCTATTCAGAAGTGCTTTTGCTTACCTTCCATGATTTCCATAATTTGTTTCAGTTTTTCATTAATAGTTTAGTCTGTTTTGCTAGTCAAGGTGCTGAGTTAGTTTTGGTATGCATAGACCTAATGGGAGCACGGGTGATGAGAATGCTGATAAAAGCTGAGTTAAATAAGGCAATGGTTTCATCTATGTGAATTGTTGGAAGTACCTTCCAGTTGACTGCTGGATTGGGAGATGATATAATCAACCCGGAAGTTGGAGAGATTACATGCATTATTATATTGGTGTAGTTTTTTTAGGGGTGTGTTGTCTCTTATAGTGAACATGGGGAAATGTTTGCAAAGGATGTCTGGTAGGGTGACAACTAAGCCAATGTTTTTAGGGCTGTCTGTTAGTATCCAATCAATTGTTGTTTCCCTGTTTGTGCTTTATTGTGTTTTGTGGAAGCTGAGATAAGTTGTGTCAAACCATATATCTTGATGACATTATTATGGGTGTCATTTTCTATGATATGACAATCTATATTACAATCACTTAGTATTCTGGTTTCTTGAAGATTGTTGGATGAGGCCCAAGAGAAGAATTATTATGTAGTTTCAATATTGTTCCCAGGAGGTATATAAATTCCTATGATGCACAGACCTTTATGTGCATTTAGCTTAGGGGAAGTTATTAGGATATTAGTGTTTTTAATTGTAGGGACAGTGATGTAAGAGACAGATATTTCGAGGTGAGTTTTGAAGGTGATGACTATCCCTCTGCCTCCTTTTCTAGTCCTGTTCAGTATTAAGATGGTATAACCTGAAGGTATGTTTTCTTCATCATTAGTTTGATGTAGTGAGGTAAAGGTATCACGGATTGAAGTTGTTGTCATTATATAGGAGTTTAGGTGATGTAAAGTTTGTGGGAGGATCTTGGTTAAAGTTCAAAGGTAGTAGCACTTGATTAGAGAGCAGTAAGGGTTGGATAAATGAGAAGGGTGTGAAGAAAAGAGAAGGAATTGGGTTGGCTAGTGGATAGTGATGGGATGAGTTACAGGGGTATAAAGCAGGAATAAGAGGGGTGGGTGGGACCTGAGCTGGGGGGGTAGAGCAGGTCCAACCCCACTGGAGAGCAGGGCTGAGAAAAGCCATCTATGCACTTAACGCTTGAAGAAAGTGCTACTCAGCTGTAGCTAGTAAAGGTGGACATAAGTTGCAAAGAGTGCACATAGTAGCCTGAAACAAAATTGCCTGTGTTATAGGTAGTATAGTATAATAACTTAGTTTTTTTTAAATTATATTAAAAGAGAATTATTTTAAAGTAATTATAGGCATTTCTTTGGAGTTGAGTGTTATTGGGCATCAATTCTGACTGCAGTGTAGACATTTATAATACAGTCACAGTAAAATAACATACTCTTTTATAGTAATAGGGCAGGAGTTTGAAATTCCTGTACAGTGTGGCATGCTGTTTTTGGTGAGAAGTGATCAGCACTTGTTAGGAAAATCTTTCATTTTGTTTTCTCCCTTATGTATTTTAGCTACTGAGGATGTTTCTGAAGCAGGTTACTACTGTAAAAAAGAAATAAGAGAGTAGGTTTTAGGCAGGAAAGGACAGCTATAAATATGTCTGCAATACAGGATGTTCTATAAGATGTCACTAAAAAGGTGAGTTGAGTCAGAAAAAGTATGAACAGAGTGAAATAAAACACGTAGATAAGAGAGGCTAGATAACTTAGTATGAGGGAGAGATGTGCAAAGACCTGTGAAAACTCTCTGAGTTATAAAAGAAAAAAACAATCAAGACAAGTAGCACAGGACTTGGTTTGCCAGTCAGACCAGCAGAAGCAAATATATCTAGCCCATCTTATAGTGCAATATACAGAATTAGTTATGTACAGCAATTATATTAATATTGCCACATGATATCCTATGAGAGAAACTTCAATAGAATAAAAAAAAAGAGAGATAGAGGCTAGCAAGGAGTTCCAGTTAACTATCTTATTGCACTGCTAATGTAATAGACCAATAATTGTCTAAATATAGAACTCAGACAGCAGTGTTGTTTTTAATTAGCTTATTTGCTAATTTACTGGAATTAGAATTAGCAGCTCATTTTTGCTAATTAATTAGAATTAGTTGTCTGACATATCTAATTAATTAGAATTAGCAAATAGTTCATAGGTTTGCACTAGGCTAATGGCCCTGGGGCCTTTACAAGCCTAGCCACAGGATTACCCTGGCATCGTGCCACACAACCTTAATTCCCAGTGCCTCTGTAGAGTAGAGCCACTGAAGTTATCCCCAGGATGAATTTTCAATTTTCCATCCACTCATCGAGATTTCTCTTGAAGAGGGTCAGTGAAGTGCTCTGCTTGACATGTATGGGAAGTCTATTCTATAGCATGGGCAGTCTCTGGGTTATGAACCTGTCCATCCAGTACTTTCTGTTGATTGTGGTAATGAGGTTGAGGTCTCTGGAGTGTGTGGTGTGGAGAGATTTCTTTAGCTGTAGCATTTCTAACAGAGTTGGGTCAGATATGGCTTTGTAAGTCAAGCAGAGATCGCCTCTAAGTAGGCGATATGAGACAAGAGAATAGTTGTAGTTTTTTGAGTCTGTCCATATAGGACAAGTGTTTAAGGCCTAGGATCCTCTTTGTGAGGTAATTTTGCTGCCTCTACAGTTATCCCAGGTGTCTAGTGAGGTACATGCCAAATGGGGCATCGTATTCCATGACTGCCCTAATGAGGGAAGAGTAGAGGGAGACAATGACCTCTTTCTTCCTGGATGCAAAACCCTTAGTAATGAGATGTGCCACTTAGAAGGACTTTCTGACCACAGTGGCAATGTGGTGATCAAAAGAGAGGTTGCTGTCAACCTGAGTTCCCAGATCTCTTATAACGCCTTCTGTGTTTAGTGGACTACGATCAATGTGGTAATTCACAGAAACCGGGTTTTTCCCAAAGGGGATGATGACACATTTTTTGGCATTGAGCTTAAGGCCATGGTTCTGACACCAGTCGTTGGTTTCAGTGAGGCCATTCTGTAGAATGTCAACATCACTTGGGGAGTTAATAATAGCTCCCAACTTGCAATTGTCTGTGAACTTTGTCAACCAGAGTCCCTTCGTGTTGGCCTGGACTTCAGAGAAGTAGATACCAAACAGGAGAGGACCCAGGATTGAACCCTGTGGGACTCTACTCGTGACTAGTCAGTAGTCTGACTTGGAGTCAGCTACTTTCACACTCTGGGTTCTATCTGTGAGCCAGTTTGCAACCCACCTAGTGATATAGGGGTTGATGTCTAGCTTAGTGAGTTTTTCTATGATTCATGAGTGGGGAATGGGATCAAAGGCCTTAGCCAGATCAAGGTAGGTTGTATGAACCACCTTGCCTTCATCCACAGCTCTGTTGAGTGACTCAAAGAAGTCGGCCAAGTTGAGCAGGCATGATCTACCCTTCACAAAACCAAACTGTGTGGGATCCAGAGTCTGGAGGTTCCCTATATCCTTGTTTATTAGGTCCGTGATGATGCATTCCATAGATTAGCATATCAGACTCCTCAGGCTAATGGGGCGATAGTTAGCTTTGGAGAAGTTTTTCATTGTGGTTCCCATGGTCTGTAGTCGCTCCTCCTTTGTGGAGAGGGATGACTGTAGCAGTGCGCCATTCAGTGGGTACAAAGTCTGAGGTGAGGCTATGATTGAACATGCCACACAGGTGAGGTGCCAGTTCACTCTGTAGTTCATGTAGAACATAGCCAGGGATATTGTCAGGTCCCATAGAAGCTGTATTCTTGGCCTTGGACAGTGCTGTTTTAACCCGTGCAGCAATAATACTGGGTGGCTGGCAATCTACTAGTATTGTGATTGGTCCTTGGAGGGGGTAAAGTTGGCACTGAATCTGTCGGCCAGTATATTGGCAATATCTGTTGGCTAAGTATAGGTGGTATCATTGTGCAGTAGCTCAGAGCAAATCTGGGTATTGTCGTGGAGATTCTTTACATAATTATAGAAGGCCTTGTGGTTGTCTTTACTATCTGCTGCAATTCTGTTTTCATAGCTAACTTTAGAGGATTTGATGAGGGATCTCAACTTTTTGTTGAGGCTGATAAGGGAGTTTTTCCAGTCTTGGAACTTCACCTTATTCCACATCAGTTTCCTCCTGTTGTACAATTTGTTTATGGCAGGGGACCACCACATTGGCTTCCTTTTTTTGAAGGAGAGCGTCTTGGTTCTATTGGGTATGGCAAGATCCATGCATTTGTGTACGTGTTCATGTAGTGCATTGGTGTATGATTCGGTGGTCATGCAACTATTCTCCCTTTGCATGGGTGCCATGAAGTTAGCCACCTCTGTTTTTAGGAGCCCAAAGTTAGCTTTGGAGAAGTTTTTCATTGTGGTTACCATTGCTGGGGTGGGGGGTGGGAGGGATGTGGATTTCAAATGTTGAAAGTAATTAGGCTAATTTGATTTTTAATTACCAACTTACTGCAGACTGTCTTAACTTGAAACTTGTCAGTGCAAGTGTTCAATTTGAAAACAATGTAGTCAATGTCAAATTATAAAAGTTAAACAGTATCTTTAAGCACGTTTAACTAAATAATCAACTTCACAGTAAAACATATTCATACCATAAAATAGTAAAATCATAAAATAATAATGTTCATCAACTGGTCTCTGTTGCACTTGGCAATGACAAGCAGCTCCAGTAATGTATCACTAAGTCTACTTTGTCTAGCTGAAGTAATGTAGCCAATGAAAACTCTTTCAGCTTTTGCTAAAGTAGCAGATATACAGTGGTTCTTAAGATGTAACTTGTATAAGGTTGGAAATAATTCTTGGCACGCAGTGTCACTCCAGTGGACTAGCACCTCCAAGCTGCTCCATGGTGATGACAAATACGATCCCAATTCTGATTCAGTGCTGTTTGTTGGTGTGCTGTTGTTTTACATCATGTACAAAAACAGAATGTCCAGCTTTGAAGATGATGGTTGTTGCTGTGGTATTGGTGCATGGGTGACTTCTTCGGCAGGTAGATGATGTTTATATGACTGACTTAGTACTTGCATTTCAGTCAGTAATGCCTGTCATGCTGTATTGCTGTCACCTGGATCTGTTGTCCACCTCAGTTTGAATCATGGATCCACAGCTGCGGTGATCAGGCGATGTGCCTGGAGAAACAGATAATCACGTGTTGTTCAACAATGCTAAGAGACAAGATCTGACTGATGTACAGTGCTGTAGTTCTGTATGTGTTTCTTCAAGTCAACTATTGTCGGTAGAATTTGACTACTCATCCCAGCAACTTCAGATTGCAGGTGAACAGTAGCCACTTCAAATGGACTCAAGAACTGCTCCATTTCTCATAGTACAGCAAAGTCTTTTGGTGTGAGAGCAATTCTGGATGACATAATATCGCAAACTAGCTGAAGGGTTCCTTCATGTTGTGATTCAATGTTAAATGCTGAAATCATTGACAGTTTATGGTTCCATCATGTACTGTTCGAGGATGGAATTTGGATAGATGCTTCTGCCTCCAACTACACCATAGCTCAGCATAACTTATGAAGAATTGACACAAAACTATCACATTTGGCCAGGGAATTGTTTATCTTTGGTGAGGCTTCAGCAAGTCCAGAAAGAACTGTCATTGGCAAAGTGTGTGTCATGCACGCATAGCGCACCGATACTAGACTGCTAAACTCTTCTTCAAGTTGTTCCAAAATCAACTGGAACATGTTCCACCTCTTCCCCTGCTTCATCTTTATCACCTTCCTCCTCTTCATCTACATCTATCACATCAACAGGCTTCAGGAGTGCTTTTCCCACGTTGGTGGCATTATCTGTGACTATTCTGACAACTGTTGTCCGACTTGTGAACTGTTTCATAACAGACTGATAAATTACTGAAATGTTTTCTGCCGTATGTGAGCCTGTAAACCTCTTCATGCTTACCAGCTGGGTTTCCATATTTTGGTTGTGTATGAATGGCAGGCTTACTCTGAAGTAGCCATGCATACACCGACTGGACCATATATCAGCTTGGGAACAGCAATTCTGGGAATTGTTCATCATCATCTCAATTGTTTTTATCACCTGCCTGCACTGATTGTGAACTTGTATGGTAAACTTTGCTTTGGTTGGAATATGATACAATGGTTGTACAATACTCATTAGAAAATGAAATCCTTCTTTTTCAGCCAGACTCAAAGGAAGCATATGTACCACAACAAATCTGATGACAGCATCATTGACTCTGCTGCTCAAAATGCTTTGTGACAATGGACGAAAATATTTAGTCAGAGAACAAATACCATCCACATTCTGTTGTGGGTTCTTCCTTTTCATGTTTCGTTCTGCCTCATAAGTGCTGTATTTGCCAGAACTGCACAGCTTTGGGTGACTTACAAAATTAGAAATCACCCTTGTTGGCTTCCAATCGCTGGTAATTCTTTTCTTGCAGGCTTTACATACTCCAGAAAATTGCATTTTATTACTGTTTATAATATTTAGCTTAACATCAGTGAAAAAAGTTGCAATGTTAGCCAGTATTTCTTGAACAAAGTCTGCCATGTTTGCAGTCAAACTAAACAGTAAACAGGAACTGGAAGACAGAGGTTACGTGCAGTGTAGGTAACTAGATAAAGTATGATTTGGAAATTAAACTAGTACGGGTTGCTGCTACAGTAAGACAGTAAGCTAATACACTTAGATTACAACATTTCAATCACTGGTAAATACATAACAGAAACTTATGCAATTGTATTTTGATTGTAAAATATATCTAATTAAGCTTCTAATTAAGACATTTTAATTAGAATTAGTTCAAAAACACCTAATTAATTAGAATTTGAATTAGATGGTTATTTATTCTAGTTAACTAGAATTAGAATTACACATTTTCTAATTAGCTAATTAATTATAATTAGCTAATTAAGACAATACCGTCAGACAGCATTAGCTAGGCAACCTGTAATTAAATTATACTTCTCAATTACAACAGTATTAAGCAGCATTTGCAGTAAAATGTCCAACTTACTCAAAAGATGTTCTTTTTTGCGAGAAGAGATCAGTACTCATCAGGATGATATTTCCTTTTTTTTCCTGTAGGTATCTTAGCCACAGGGGATGATTTCTGCAGCGGAAAGATATCTTTTATAGTAAAAGGGCAGGAGTTTGAAATTCCATTCAAATGTTGTGTGTTCTTTTTTGCTGATAAGAGATCAGTGCTCTTTAGGAGGATATTTCACTTTGTTTTTTCCCTTAGGTATCTCAATTACCAGGGATGTTTTCTGCAGCAATTAGATAGAATTACAGTCAGCACTGAAGCTCAAGAACACATCAGGCCAGGGAGATAATGTTTGAAAATGGCATTACATGCTAGATCCACTGTGGGTTCCATCCATGGGATTGTAAACACTGTATTCTCTAGACGTGGAATTAGTGATGGAATGATTTCAAGCTATGGTCCTCAGTTTTTGAGCCAGGAATTTTGTAACTTTGTGCAGCAGGTGGGAGTTCAGACATCATCTTGTGTCCTAAGTATGCTTTAAGCAATATGTAAAGTGGAATTAAGGGTCCAGACAATAAAACATCTCACCAGAAAATGTGACAGCTCTGAATCCTCAGATTGTATGTATAATCCTGAGTACTGAAATACATAAATACAGTTTATGGGTCTTTCTCTATCACATGTTTTAATGGGGAGACATCTTCTTTATCACAGATGTTAATGTGTAGACACCTAAAATCCATCCTACCAGCTTAATTTCTTTGTCAGTACATCACAGTAAAGATTCTGCTATTAAGTTGATGCAGCAAATGCGAAGTAAACAGAAAATTTACTTTGACATATAATCCAAAAGTCTTTTCTTTCAGTTTCATAGAAAAGTGAAAGACTAAGGCTAAAACAAGGCCAAATCATGATTGGCTGGTGTTTCACAGAAATGTTCAGGTCAAGACTTTGTAGCTGGTTCTGTAGAATTTCCTAGAGCATATCTGGTACAAGGTCTTAATATGCTTGTACAGAAGAAAACAGAACACACTTGACTAAGCTGTCAGATCCTTTCAGAGTCCGACATGCTGTTGAGCCCTTCAACTTCAGTGCAGACCTTGGAGTTCAGTTTGTCGTTCAGGTCTGGAGTTGCTAATTAGACCTCGGCTTCCAGCGAATGATCCTCAACCAGCGATTTCCCTTCGGGGCGTCCACCAACATCTGGTATTTCTCTCAAGGAGACTGGTGTCAGTGTAGTGGATGTGCATAGGCCCAAGGCAAAAGGAACACTTAAAAAGAGCTCAACCTCAAGTACTGTGCATAGGACTACCAACTCCTGGCTCACAGTTTATCAACAGAATTTAGTCAGGTTGGCCGAGGACCTAATTTCTTTGGTCAGAGGTATTCAATCACCCCCCTGCCTGTGAATCTTCACAAAGAATAAGAAAGAGGGACCCTACACCTGAGACCTTTTCAGATCCCCCTGATTCAGATGAAGACTCTGATCAGGATGACTCTGCTCTTGAAAATTAACCCTTCCTTGACTCCTTTGTGGATTCTGATTCAGAAGAGGTGTTACCTTCTGCTTCACCCCCTGAGCATATTACCTTTGGGAGACACTGCATGCAGTGAGAGAGTTTTTCCAGTGCCAGGCACAGGAATACCCCCAGGCTAAAAAGAGGGTCAGGGAGTTCCTTGATCTCCCACAACACAAACCTTTGGCTATCCATTCAGTTTTGGAAGTGGTAGAAGATGTCTTCATGGAATCTTCTCTCAACCCAGACTCTGTTACCCCAGCCCCTCATAATCCAGACAGGTTTTACAGAGTTCTGGACTCACATAAATTCCTTTGTAAGAATCCCTCTGCTGACCCTGGCCTCAATGGAGTTAGGGCTAGGACTTCTAAAAACCCATTACCTACACACAAAGAAACCAGGGACCTTGATAGATTTGGGAAGAGGTTTACAGTTCCTGTACCCTGGACATGAGGGCCCTCAACTGCCAATTCCATATGAGAAAATGCCAGAAGAGTATCTTGAAAAAAAATGATGTAAAGATTTCCTCCCTGGAGAACAAGAATGCCTCAAAGGAATTGCTAGATCTCTGCCATTCCAGTTCCCAGGTAGCTAGGCACTCCTTGCAGTGCAGACATGATGCCCGAGAGGCATCTTCTTGAGCTGCTGTCTCTAGCTTGGTCACCAGAAGGCATGCTTGGCTTAAGGAATAGACATTACCAGAGCAGGTCAGATCTAAACTTCTAGATGCACCTCTGGGTAATGACTCCCTTTCTGGACCAAAGGCTGGGGCTGTGTTAAAAAAAATGGAGGATAAAGCTAAATCCATGCAAACAGTTAAAGACTTCCTCCAATTGCATTCATCTAGGTTCAGTAGGAATTTTCTCATTAAGCAGTGGCCCTTTCCCTCCCAATCAAAACCCATTCAGAAGAAAACCTAAAAAGAAAGGACTCACAGGCACCAACAGCAATCATAGAGGGCAAGGTATTTGTTCTCAGAAACACCCTGGCTGGGCAGTTCCAGGCCACAGAGCCCTAGCAGACATCAGCAATGACTCACCCCTCACCCAATCCCCCAATCCCCCCACCCAGAACCCCAGACAAGATAGGAGGAAGATTAGGAGGAAGACCTTCCCTATTCAAGGAAAACTGGGCCCTCATCACCTTCAACTAGTGGGTTCTGGAAGTAATTTCAAGTGGCTATAAGCTCACTTTCAAAGAACCATTAAGATTCTCAGAGTACTCCGATGTAGCACAAAACCAAAGGGTAGAGGTCATTTCTCTGATTCACAACCTGTGCTCTCAGGGCTCTGTGGAACCAGTATCAGACCACCAGATAGGAAAGTAGTTTTATTCCATGTTATCCCGGGTCCCCAGGAAAGAAGACTCTTGACACCCTATCCTGGATTTGTCCATCCTCAATCAGTCCCTCCTAGTCTTAAAATTCAAAATGCTTACTCATCAAAAGTTTCTTCCCATGATCACACCTAGGCTCTAATGGTCACCTTATACCTGAAAGATGCCTACTTACACATCCCTATAGAAGAATCCTGCATAAGTTTTCTTCACTTCAGAGCAGGTACCAGTCACTTTCAGTTCTTTGCACTTTCCTTTGGCTTGTCTACTTCTCCCAGGGTCTTCACAAAATGTTTGCCCCCTGTGATCACCTTCTGCAGAACAAGAGGCATCCAAATTTACCCTTATCTGGATGAATGCCTCATTCAGGCCATGAGTCAGTCCAAGATCCTCAAGGATCTGGCCTTCACCCAGACCCTACTCTCATCCCTAAGCTTCACCATAAAAATCAGCAAATCCAACACAAACCCTTCCACCATGGTAGCACTCCTGGGAGCTCTGCTGGATTTCTCCATCCAGAAGGCATTCCTTCCTCCAGTCAAGGCTTCCTTCTGAACCCAGTACTTCTAGGACATTATACTGATGCAATGCCTTTCAGACATGGAATTCCTCAGATCACTGGGCAACATGGCATCTTGGATACTAATGATCCTTCTGGTCAGGCTACACATGAGGAAACTTCAGTGGTACCTCAAGAATCTATAGTGCTAGTACACACAGTCTCTGGAGATGGAAATCCAGATAATTCACTGCCTCAGGGAGGAATTGGCATGGTGGACATGAGCATGTGCACAGAACCTGGGTCTCTCCTTCTGGTTAATCTCTCAGGGCCAAATCTTAACCACAGATGCATCAGACACAGTCTAGGAAGCCCATTTCCAGCATCTCCTATCCAAGGGCAAATGGGACGACCAATTCAGACACAAGCACATAAATTGGAAGGAATTTATGGCAGTATAGAAGAGCATGGTGGCCTTCAAAGATTACTGGAAAGCAGGGGTCCTACTTGTCAAAACAAACAGCACAACAGTCATTTATTACATAAACAAACAAGGGGGCACCCACTCCTACTCTCTTTGTCAGCTGTTAGTGCAACTCTGGGATACAGCCAATGCTGTGGATTGCACCTGATGGCTCAGTTTCTTCTTGGGGCTAGAACACTCTAGCAGACTACTTCAGCAGACACTTAATGAATCTCACAAGGTGCAGCTGCATCAGGAAACATTTCTCAGCATACTCCAGAAATGGGGATCCCCTCAAATGGATTGCTTTGCCACCGATGAAAATACTCAGTTATAAAGATTCTGTTCCAGGAGCAAACTTTGCACAGCCTGGAGAACAGATAACTTCTCCTTCCTCTGGAGCCAACTATTTCTTTATGCATTCTCTCCCCCGCTTCTCCTTCCAAGGGTCCTCCTAAAAATCATGGAAGAAGGACTGAGGGTCAACCTGATAGCTCCAGATTGGCCCAGGCAGCACTGGTACCCCTTGCTACTGAGTTTAACCAAAGAAAAAACTTGTCAGTTATCTCAGAGAGTCGATCTGCTGACTCAGGTAAATGGAAAGTTCATGCACCCCAACCTGCAGACTCTCAACTTCTCTGCCTGGATAATTCATCAAAATTCTACTACCCTGAGCAGTCAGGTGCTTAATATCCTCAAAGAGTTGAGAAGACTCAGTGCTAGGAAAGCATACTCTTCTTCTTTTGGCTTAGGGGTTGCTGCAGCAGATCACTTGTCTGCTCATGACTGACAGTGGAATTTTACAGTGTCGAGTTGTCAACCCGGCACCCAACCTTCCACAGAAGGCACACACACACACATGCCTAGGGTCAATTTAGAGTGGCCAATCCAACTTCAGCGTGTCTTTGGAATATGGGAGGAAAACGGAGCTCCCAGAGGAAACCCACATGACCACAGGGAGGACATGCAGACTCTGCACAGAAGGCACCCCAGCCAAGGATCGAATCGGAGAACCTCTTGCTGTGAAGTGGCAACTCTAACCGCTGCACCACCGTGGCCGCCCACTGTGTACAAAAACAAGAGCCTGAATTCTCTAGCCCTACCACCACTTGTGTCCAGATTTTCACAGAATGGCTGGAATTTCTGGCTCATACTTTTGGCCTGTTCCTCTTAAAATTTGTGGTTTTCTATCAAATCGATGAGGACTGAATTCACTGAACAATAACAGCCATTTAAGTTTCAGTCTTCCTGTCTTTTAGGAAATGCATGGTAACACAAAATCTTTTATTCTAGCAGCTTTCAAGATTATCCATCAATATTTAAAATGTGTCGCTGGTTTTGGGCCTTTGCACCCCCCCACCCACCCACCACCACCACCACAACATAAATTTTGTATTTTTCCAATTTCTTGTGCTATAAAGTTGAGAGATATGGCTGAGTGTCACATGCATTTTACAAGAAAATGAGTGTTAAGTGCATTTTACAAGGAGCTGAGAGCTCTAGGAGAGAGAAGTTGAGTGCTGCTTATGCCAAGTCTGTTTACAATGTACAACTGTTGTTCAGCAAATGACATCACTACTGTGCTAAAATATGTATGAGCATTGTTAGTAGCACAACAGGTAGTACACTTGTTTTTGATGCAGAAGGCTGTGGGTTCTACTCCCACAGTATGTAGATAGATTGCTAATACTGTATTGTTTTGTATATTAAAGGGGGTGGATAATGCAGTCCTGAGTATGTCTTAGTAACTCCTGCTTGGTATCTCTTATGCTGTAGTTTGGCAAATAAATATTTAACTATGGTACAATAATATACATGTACTGTACTGTTTTGTACTTACAGCACATCTGTTTTATTTTTCTTGTTTAATGTTCATCAAAAACATTTTTAAAAGTCTTTTATCCGGTTCTTTTATATACTTGATTATGCAAACTACTCTAGGTCTCAATTAGTTTGGATAAGCGACTCTCGACTGTACTACAAGAAACAGCAAAAATCAAAAATAAATACAGATAAATATAAACAACTTTTTTTTTCTTTAAAATCAGAGGATAGAGGCTGGATGAAACTTCTCCAGGAAAGTCTTCACTGAGATAAAAATATTAGACCAAGGTTAAGAAACCCACGAATAACTACACTAACTACCTAGGTCTGCCAAGTGGAAAAGATTCTCTGTTTGGTGTTAGCAACAAGGCCTCAACCTTGTCTCAACCAATATTTCAGCCATTTTGGAGTACCTGGCTATCTTGGTGGACAAAGACTTAGCCTTTTCATCCATTAAGATACACATACCTCTCATCCCCTTAGAGCAAATAATCTGGACAAAGCCTAAAATGATGGGACATAGGGACAGATTTTAAATATTTACAAACTTAAAAAGTTGATAGAATAATAGGTTTTGCATTAGCATGAATTCTCTGAAGGATGTGGCATCTTAAACTCAAATGTTTGTCATTATTTAATGACTTTAATCCTCAGCTATTAGCCAGAAAGGTACAGATTTTAGGAGGAACACATCAAAAAATATGAGGCAAAAATCTGGACATTCTGCAAAAATCTGTACAGTTGAGAGGTATGAAGATACACAGTTCTGCCATTTCAGCACACACCCCTACTCTTCCTCCTGTCTCTTCCTACCCCCTAATCAAATAGTTCCTTAGGGGAGTACTGCACGTCAGACCCCCCCTCCTTGGGACGTCAACTTTATTCTAGAAAAATTGACCTTATCCCCCCCCCTTTAAACCAGCTGCTTCAGCTGACTGAAAATTCTTGACCTGGTAGACTGCCCTTTTACTGGCTATCACCTCATCTAGGAGGGTCTCTGAGTTAGAAACCCTCATGGCAGTGGAACCATTTCTTAGCTTCTATCTAGACAGAGTTTCACTCAGAACTAATCTTTCCTTTATGCCCAAGGTTGTCACGGATACTTCCCTGAACCAAGCCATACACTTGCCTACCTTCTTCCCTAAGCCACAGAACCAAGGGGAAAAAATCCTTCACTCCTTGAATGTACACAGGCAACTTCACTACTACCTTGACAGGACTAAAACTTTCATAAATCAGAGCAATTGTTTGTTTCCTTTGCCTTGGGCTTTGAAGGAAAACCAGTCTCCAAACAAACTATCCCCAAGTGGATCTCCCACTGTATTTTCTTTTGTTACACCTACCACGGCAGGAAGACCCCTGAATTTGTTAGGACCCACAAAACTAGGGCCATATCTACCTCCACTGCATTCCTGAGAGGAGTACCTACCAAAGACATTTTGGAAGCTGCTACCTGGTCATCAATGAATACTTTTACCAAGCACTACCACCTGTCAGCCTTTTCCAAGTCAAGAGCTGGATTTGCCACCACCATCTTACAGGGCATCCTCTCTTCCCATTAAGACACCTACCACCCTCTTCTCAGCTTTGGGAATCATCCCATAAGTTTGGACTTCAACAGTGAAGCACAAAGAACATAGTACAGTTGTGTACACTTACCATAAATGTAGATGTTCAAGTATATTCACTGTTGCAGTCTTCTTCCCCTCACTCCATCCCCTACTCTCATTAGAGTAACAGCTTATTTCTCTGTCCTCCTCTTCCAGAGGACCCTATGCAGGGATGCCCTATTGGCCCCTTTCCTCTAACCTGGTCCCTTGCTTAAGGTCCATCCATAGGGCTTCTACCTTCTAGGGTCAAGAAATTACTGATGTCATGGCATCGGCTGGCTCCCTTTATACCCAACTGTCCTGACATCAGTGTAGCTCATCCAGGCAGCCGTCAACTCAGGAAGGAGGGAGTTTTTTCTCTGGTAGTTGGTCCAACTGAGGGCTTCTGGAGCAGGAAATCCCATAAGTCAGGACTGCAACAGTGAATACACTCGAACATCTACATTTATGATAAGTGTACACAACTGTGCTTTCTAATCAATGTGTCACATTTAAATGTTCTAGGTTTGAAAGACTTATTAAAAAGCCAGTTCATTATAAAGACTTTCATAATGTTTAACTGCATTTTCTCAAATCAGGTAAATTGCTGTACTTGGGTCTCTATATAGCTGTGTATAACACATGAATCATTACATGCATTTTTGGAATGAGACTTTTCAAAAGTAAAAGCAGGATGCTAGAAATATTATGGAACAAGAGAGATCATCACAAATGTGAGATGGATCTATGGTAATATAAAAGGCTATCAAAGGTATATCACCATGTGTTATATTGATTATAGCAAGATCCTTGACTGTGTAATCATGAAAAAAAAAAACATGGGCCACGTTGATAAGAAGAGGTATTGCAGAAGAAATTATAGTTCTCATGCAGGATGTTGACTGACATAAAGGTCGTTCTCATGCACAATCTTTACATCAGTCAAGAAAAAGCCATTCAAACAGAGCACTGGGAAACAGAATGATTAAGAATTTATACCGGTGTAATAAGGCTGATTACCTTTCTCAAACCTATTTAAAAATATGCAGACAAATCATCAGAGAAGCAGGATTGTATGATGGAAGGAAATCAATGTGTAAAAATTAAAGGAAAATTTAACCTTCTCTATGCTGATACCACATTACTGATTGAAGGTGAATACAGTCTGAAACATCTGCTTAATAAGATTAAAAAACAGTCTCAGAATTAGTTTGCATATTAACACGAGAAAGATAAAAATTCAGAGAACTAGAAAAATAAATACATTTATTATAGTTGAAGAAGAAACAGAAGCTTACAGCATCACACTGCTTGGATCACTACTAATGGTATGATAAGCAGTGAAGAAATCCAATGATGAATTCCTCTTGCCAGAATGGCTATGAAGGATCTAGAGAAGATCTTGAAGGCCAGGGATGTATCTTTATGTACAAGGATTCAGCTTGTATAAAGCTGTGGTATTTTATATAAGTATTAACATAATATTTGTGTGAAAGCTGGACAGTGAGGTAACATGACGGGGAGAAAATAAATTGATGTCTTTGAAATAAGGTATAGCTGAAGAATACTACATATACCATAGATTTTCTGAAAAACATAGTGTGTGTGGTAGTACCGCAAAATTCAAAACCTCTGGTATTCGAGGTTTTGAATTTCGCAGTTTTTAGCTTTTGTTGTTCTGTGGATTCAGCTTCTTGAAGCTCGAGATACTGAAATTCAAGATTTCAGTATTTCAAGCTTCTGAAGGGAATATATATATATATATATATATATGTGTGTGTGTGTGTGTGTGTGTGTGTGTGTGTGTGTGTGTGTGTATATATATATATATATATATATATATATATATATATATATATATATATATATGTGTGTGTATAAAGATTGCCAAGATGAAAATGTAAAAGGCAGCAGATACAGTTCTTAACACTATGAAGCTTCAATTCAGACTAGCTCAGAATACAGGGTCGGATCAATCAGAGTAGCAGTATCTCCCTTAAAGAGGCATATGCACTTTAAACTAATACTTCACATATAGCTAAATATGTAACCCCCAGTACCTTAAAAAGAAGAGCTGGATACTACATTAACTTTATACACTGGCCCAGTAAACACTACTTAATATATACATCATGTGATGCTGTCATGTGACATAGATGTCAAGTCAAGGTGGCTTTCTGGATAGTTGTCCTCAACTGCATTCTGTCATTGGCCATCACTGCAGTCACTACGTCAGTCTATTGCACTGCAGGTCATTCTCCTTTACAATGACCTTCAAACTTGTCAAGCATGACGTCTTTTTCTAAAACTCTTTTCTCTTTGTACAATATGTCCAAAGTATGAACGTTGAAGTTTTGCCACCTAAGTTTCTGAGGAATACTTATTTTTTTCTCCTCAATACTATGTTTTTCAGAAAATCTATGGTATATGTAGTATTCTTCAGCTATACCTTATTTCAAAGACATCAATTAAGTAGCTAGGTAAGTCTAGGAAAGAAACAAAGATGTTCTTGATTCTTTTAAGTTGCAGATGTGAAAAAGAAAATATAATCTTTTTTAATGAGAGATAGATGTATAATTTTAATAGATAGGAGTTTAAATATTCAGCATTCATCAATTGCAAAGTCAAAACCTAGAAAGGCCTTTAAAGAGTTTGTTACCCTTAAATGTTAAGTCAAATACTGTATCTACAAACCTACCATCTATATGTGCCTTAAACTTAACTAATGATAAAGGACAAATTATTATCCCAGGGGTATAAATTCAGTGGTGGATATTCTAGGGTGATTCTTGGTCACTACTGCTCTTTTGTCTTGCCCTTAACCCATTAAGCTCTCTACTTAACAGATTAGGTCATGGTTACAGTCAGACTCCCAGAAAACAAAGTGTGAAGACTTCTCATCTTCTTTTTATGAATGATTTAAAACTGTATAATTCATCAAATAAGAAAATGAAAGCAGAACTGCAAGTGGTAAAAACTTTCTCAGATGATATAAGAATGTAATTTGGTCTTGATAAATGTGCAAAAGCAACCTTTAATGCAGCATCAAGAAAATTTCAGTCTGGGACAGGAATGTGATACAAAGAAACTTGAACAGAAGGGAGCATATAAATATTTGGGAATTGATGAAGGATAAACAATGTAACATGAACAAATGTGAACAAAACTTAGTAAGGAATATTTTAGAAGATTAAAATTAATACTGAAAACAGCTCTGACATCTAGGAACAAAGTTCAAGCTATAAACCAATTTGCTCTTCCTGTTTTAACTTTCAGTTTTGGGATGATTGACTGACCCCAAAAGGTATTGGATCAGTTGGACAGGAAAACAAGAAAAATATTGCATGCTTATCAAATGATTTATAAAAATCAGTGCATACCACAATTGTATATTCCCCATTCTGATGGAGGTATGGGCCTCCTTGAAATCGATTGCATTTATAGATCTGCAATTGCAGGACTGCATACATATCTGCTGACCTCACAAGACCTAAATGTCATGAAAGTTTTAAAACAAGAGGAGAACAAGTCTATGATGACTTCTCTGCTTAGTTTAGCAAAAGCATATCAGTGTCAAGAGGGAATGGAAATCAAACCAGAAATAAATAAAAATCAGGCAACTGAATGTGCCAAAAAAAAACAAAAGAAAGAATATAAGGTGAAGGACCAGATGAGAAGCCAAGAAATGTGGAAAATGCAAAAGTATAGTTGCAAGTACAGAAAACTTCTGGAAGACCCTCATGTCGATGAGGATCTAACACAAGAATAGTTAAGGAAAGATGAATTTAAATCAAAATATGAAAAGTTAATATTGGTGGCCCAGGATAGTGGACTACGTATGTTGGTTTACAAATGTCAGAGAAACAGACAAATGCGGGTTTTGTACAACTAAATTGGAAAGAGTCGCACACCAGTAGCAGAAAGCCTTTATACGGAAAGGCATAATAATGTTGCAAGACTGTTGCATTGGGGAGTGTGCAAACATTAAAACACTGAAGTAGCTGAGAAGCACTGGAAACACGAGCCACAAAGCATTATAGAAAATGTTGAAGTTTATATCACATGGGATCACCCATTTCCAACAGTTCAAGAAATAGATGCAAGAAAACCATATATAGTAGTCCATGAAAATAATGCAAAAGTAGTATTGATAAGTAAAATCGCTACACCCAGTGATTACAGTGTCTTACATACAGAGAGAGACACAAAGTCATAAAATACCAGGATTTGCAGGCAGAAACAATTGCAGTGTGGAAGAAGGATACCCAGATAGTTCTAATAATAGCAGGAGCAATAGGTATCATAAAAAAAAATTTACAGTCATATTTAGATATGTTCCTGACACACGGATGTATGAATTGCAGACAGAGTCAATTCTGGGCACATTGCAGGTGCTGCAAAGTGCACTTTTGGCTAACATCAAAGGTTGAACGAATACTAATTTCATGAACTTTAATCATACTTTGACTTAAGAATGGGGTCCATTCCTATCACGGTATTAGAAACCCAAAAGAGTTGGTGAAATTAAACTGAAACAAACCATACTTTACCAGACTGAGGAAAACCTGACAGAAAAATGGCAAATCATACAGGACCCAGAAATGGTTTTTATTGTCCTTACCTCAGAGAAATTATCTCCCACATTTTTCCTGCAGTGTCTCCCACATAGCCAATTACACACCTACCTTATCAAGTAATCATTAAAAAGTTACTATACCATTAATTTCAGAATAACTTTATGCCGAGCCATATCAGAAGCTTTAGTCATATCCAGGTACAAAACATCCAACATCAGACTCCCATCCAAAGCCTACCAAATGGAACAATAAAAGCCCAAAAGATTGTAATGTGATCTTTATGATAACGCAACCATGTTGTGTCATATCCAGAGTAACATTCACTTCCTCTGACATAAAACTTAACACCACTCTTTCAAAGTATTTACCTAAAATAGTAGTTAAGCTAATAGGTCTGTAATTCATTATGTTTGAAACATCTCCATCTTTAAATAATGGAAGTGCCTCTGTCCAAGTGCTAATAAATATCAACTGAAAAAGTTTAACTAAACATGAAATTAAAACTGAAATAATATTTGACAAAACATTTCAAACCATCTGGGCCTGCAGCAGTATGCATTACAATCTTTTCATCAACTTTATTAAGCATTTCTCTAGTAATTACAGGACAATTTATATTATCCTTCAATAAAAATTCCACATCCTCATAACCACTGTTACCTAAACAATGCATAAATGCCTCTAAAACCCCTAAATGTGTTTTTTTATCTATAATGGGACAGCCATCCACTATTAAATGAAAAATAACATGGAATTCTTTCTTATATTACCTTAAATACTTAAAAGAAAGCTTTTTTATTATCCATTGTACATATTGCCAGACTTCTTTCATAATTATACCTAACGTTAATCATAAGTTTCTTAAAGAATCTCATTGATGAAATATACCCTTTTTTACACTTCCCATCATTTGACCTCTTACACTTTTTCTAATAATAGCTCTTTCTTTTCTTGACATTTCTAGTGATGCATTCCACCATGTTAAATGGCTATCCATTTTTTATTCAGACTCAAAGGCACATACTTATTCACCATTCCATTAATATATTCATAAAACAAATTCCAATTTTCCTCAATGCTTTTTCCAAACATTGATTCTTCCCAGTTCCATGTCTCAACATCTACTCTTAACTTATCAAAATCAGTCTTGTAAAATGCATACTTATAGTCGTCACAATCCAAACTATGAACCATGTTTTCACCTTAGTACTTCCACAACACAGTCTTATGGTCAGATCCATATAATTTAGATTCAGTTGTAATTTCCTTCCTTGCAGCAACATCTTTAACCCAAATCATGTCCAAGATATAACCTCCTCTGGTTGCCTCCATAGCCCCTTGAATATAACCTTGATGTAAAGCAATACGAGCCACTTTATTTAACTCAGTATTGCTCATTGATACAGCTTCCAATTTTACACTGGGTGCATTATGATCACCTGCAATAATATCAAAATCAGATAGAAAATTATGAGTTAATACATTCCTTGAATCTCATCAGTTCATTTTTATCCAGACTTGGTGATCTATAAAATAAGTTCCTTTTCTTTTGCATTTATTATTGAAATTATTTCATACTTAATGCCAATATTAATGATAGTTGCATAAAACCTTTTATTCATATAACTAGAAACACCACCACTGTTCCTGTCTGTTTTGTACTTATAATAAGAATTATAAGATAGGAATAATAAAGGTTTGTTCTTTTCTGAGAACCATATTTCAGTTACTAAAATAATATCATAACATTCTTTATTAGCTCTTACTTCTAACAGCTGAAACTTATTGTTCAAAGCTCTTGCACTACACATACAACGTTTAAAAAAACTCTCCTCATTACTACTGTTCTTAATATTAACAGATTCATCTATTGAAAAAGATTCTTAATATATTTTGTAAACTTATTTAAGAAATATCTATTACTCTTATGACTCAATTGTAATTTATTCATGCCACAAATGTTGAATTTACTCTCATCTCTGCCCATAGTAGAAAAAAAATCCATGCTGGCCTTATAGGCTTCTCCCTAACAAAGTTTTTCAATTCCCTCACAAGTTTTACCAATGTATTAAAACATATGGGGTCTGATATGACATCACACATAATCAACTTAAAACATTTCTCTTTACTAAATTCAATTAAATCCTTCACCAACGTCAGTGTGCCAAGCAGCCACAGCCCTTAAGGCTGAATAACACACCTGATACTCTTGTAATAGGTGACTCTATTGTCAGACACACTGACGTCCCGCTCACCAGGCTGAATAAAGTGAAGGTCATGGTGAGCTGCCTGTCGGGTGCTAGGCTCCGCCACATAACGCAAGCACTCAGGTCACTCCAAAGCAAATACAAATATGACTCAGTCATTGTACATGCTGGTGTGAATGACCTGAGACGTACCTCCCTGGACTACATGAAAAGAGACATAGAGGAGCTCTCTGATCATGTAGCCCAGGCTGGTATGACCCTGACCTTGAGCAGCATCTTACCCTCACCTAGAATGATGCCACAGTACAAAGACAAAATGATCGATTTTAACAATTGGCTAAAATTTTGGTGTCATTCAAAGGGGATCCAGTGTCTGTCAGCCTGGGATGACATGCTTGACAAGCCACGTTGCTTCGCTAGGGATGGCTTGCACCTGTCACCACTGGGCTTTCGGATATTGGCAAAGGCTCTTGCCACTCCCATAGTGCCTTTTTTAGGCAAGGCGCAAAAGTCAAACCCACCCCCATAGACAGCACAAGGAACAAGAAACTAAGGGTAATGCTGCTTAACACCAGAAGTCTTAACCTCAAGATGCATGCACTCGAAGCTCTCCTCAGTATGGAGAACATCGATATCTGTGCAGTGACAGAAACCTGGTTCAAGGCTCCAGAGAGCACCCCGGCACTACCAGGCTATACCTCATATCATGCTTTTTGGCCCCAAAACCTGGACTGAACCACAAAAGGAGGGGGAGTTTCCATATTTATCAAGGATATCCACACCTCCAGGTTAGTGGCATTGCACGAAGTATCGGAGACCATCCATGTGCAACTAACAGTGGGCAAGACTGCTTTTCAGTTTATAGCATCCTACAGACCACCCTCTCAAAGTCAGGAATCCCACTCGGCTTTCCTGAAAACATTGGAGAACATGAAGATCTCTCCGAACACCATTATATTGGGTGACTTCAACTACCCAAACATTGACTGGGAGCACTACTTAAGCCCCAGCACCTTAGCCCAAAGGTTCCTGGAAATTATAAACTCAAATGCTATGGAACAACTAGTCACCACTCCCACAAGAGGGGACAACATACTAGACCTGATCATTATCAACATGGGGACTCTATGCTCCACACCAGAAGTATATCCCTCATTGGTAAGATCAGACCATAAATTAATTTCACTGGATGTCCACATCGCGACCCCACCCCCAGCCCAGAAAACCACAGTGAAAAACTTCTCAAAAGAGAACTTCTCACTTCTCAAAACTGAAGTGGAATCCTTCAAGGCCCCAGGGCCAGTAGAAACTATGGCCCAAACTGCAGAATCCTATATAAATGCATTCTATGGACATCTCCAGGAATGCATGGATCATGCTATCCCAAACAAAACCAAGACCCAATCATCCAAAGGCAGGCGTCCAGTCTGGTGGACCCCTGCCATAAATAAACTGTACAACAGAAGGAGGAAGCTACTACATGATAGAGCAAAATCCCTAATAGGGAAGGCATCTCTGATCAGTACTAGCAAAAAATTATGATCCCTCATAAAATCCTCCAAGGCCAGCTTTGAGAGAAAAATTGCACAGGACACCAAAGACAATCATAAGGCTTTTTTCAGTTATGTTAGGAACCTGGGATGCAACTCCCAGACTTGTTCTGAGTTGATTCTAAACAACAAAAAATACATTGAACCCACAGACATCGCCAATATCCTGGCAGACAGGTTCAGTGCAAACTTCTCCACCCCCCCCCCAAAAGAGCAAGTATCTATCCCGGCAGAGGGCTCCCTCCCAAACATCTCTGATGCTCAGGTGAAGGCTGCCCTCTCCAAAGCAAAAAACACTGCTTCCATGGGACCAGATGGCGTCCCAGGTTGCGTCCTACATGAACTCCAAGAGGAACTAATCCCTCAAATAAAACAGCTATACAATCTCAGCCTCACTACAGGATATGTGCCCACAGAATGGCGTACAGCAACAGTGGTCCCACTCAACAAAGGTGGAGCCTCTACGGACCCTGGAAACTATCACCCCATAAGCCTGACTAGCTTAGTCTGCAAGGCTATGGAGAGGATCATCATGGAGCTCATAAACAAAGACATTGGGGACCTACAGACACTAGATCCTACCCAGTTCGGCTTTGTCAAGGGCAGATCCTGCCTTTTGAACCTGGTTGACTTCTTCGAAACAGTCACCAAAGCCATAGATGAAGGGAAGGTAGTCCATACAGCCTATCTGGACCTTGCAAAGGCATTTGACACAATACCCCACTCGGGCATCATAGATAAGCTATCCAGCTTAAATATAAACCCCTATGTCACAAGATGGGTCGCAAACTGGCTCAAAGACAGAACCCACAGAGTGAGAGTTGCTGGAGCCATGTCAAACTCGAAACCGGTCACAAGTGGCGTCCCACAGGGTTTTGTCCTGGGACTACTTTTGTTCGGTATATACTTTTCTGAGGTACAGGCAAACGTGGAAGGACTATGGCTCACCAAGTTTGCAGACGACTGCAAACTGGGCGCCATAATCGACTCTCCAGCTGACACAAACATCCTTCAAAAAAGTCTCACAGAGACAGATAACTGGTGCCAGTGCTATGGTTTAAAGCTAAATGCCAAAAAATGTATAGTCATACCCTTTGGCAAAAACAATGTGCCCACAAATTACCACATAGGCGGAAACCCATTAAGTACAGAGAAAGTTATTAGGGACCTGGGGACCCAAGTTGATAGCAATCTCTCCTTTGAAAACTACATTGCCAAAGTCATTAGAAAGACCTTCTATATAGCCCACCTCATCATGAAGAGTTTCACATCTAGATCAAGAGAGGTAATCATGCCCCTTTATTCATCCCTCATCAGGCCCATCATAGAATACAATGCCCCTTTTAGAATGTACCTTACCCGACACCTGCAGCAATTAGAGAGACCCCAAAAGTATCTCACCAAAAGGATCAAGGGTCTCAAACAGATGCCATATGCTGCTCGGTTAAAAAAACTCCAGCTCTACTCAGTTACATACTGCCTACTTCGAGGCGATCTATGCCTGACATACAAAGCTATGTCAAATCCAGAATTAATGGACATGCTCCACCTCAGTAAATCTAAATCCCTTAGAGCCACACGCTCGAGGGACTTGAACCTCAGCACAGAAATAAATAGAACTTGCTGGAGGGACAGGTTCATAACCCAGAGGCTCCCTTCGCTCTGGAATAGAATTCCAGTTCATGTGAGGCAGAGCACCTCACTGAATCTCTTCAAGAAGAATCTCGATAGGTGGATGGGAGATCGTAGGTTTGTCCCAGGGATTACTCCCGTGTCACTATTAGACAGAGGCACAGTAAACTAAACCTTAAAAAGGGCACAGTATACTCAAATCAAGGGGTGGTGTAAGCCACACAGAATCGGGCTAGGCTTATAATTGCCCCAGGGCAGATAGCCTAGTATGAACCTATGAACCTATATTATCAGAGATCAACAAATTAGTTTTACCATCATCATTTAAGCCTCCCATCACTATTTATGTACCATACTTTTCACTTTTTTTCAAATAGTTTTTATAGCTTCATTAATGTCTGACATTTTACCCCCATAAAGACATGATTCTGTCATTTTATCCCAACCAACATGGGGCAAAATATTCTTAATACCTCTCAATATCGATCTCTTATAACAAGAAGTTCCTTGCTTTTTGATCTTTTTTCATGAATATCAGAATTCAGATTAATTGATGTTATTCCATCCAATGAGTCCAAGATGCCCATATGACTACTTATAATATTAGAACCCCATAGTGTTCTACTTCTTTGCTTTTCAACTAACATTAAACCTTCTTTATCAACAGTATTAGGTTTGTCATCTGACAAAACTCTCTTCAAACCATTTACATTCACTGACTCATGTCCCTCACAAAATGTCCAAATGTTCTGTTCTCCCCATCTCATTGTCATTATATAACTGCATACCATCATTCTGTTTACTGCAGTTTTGAGTATTTATTATTAAGTCATCCGTATTACTTAATTCAAAAACTCCCTTTCCTAACTGAATTTCTGTTTGTGACTGTTTCATTTCTTTTTTTTAACTCAAATAATTTGATTAATTTTTTCCAAAGATAATAATAATAAACGTTTACATTTCAAGCAAGAATAAATTATAATAAACTATTTGCAAAATGTACAAATGGCCTTAAACCAATTAAGAAAAAAGGAAAAACAATCTGATATAAACAAACAAAAAAAGTTTCACATTGTTAGAGGAGATCATCTTACTTCTTCTCCACTCAAGTAGGTGACACTATGTCTGATTTAAGTGTCTCATTAAGGGAGAGAACTTTCTCCCAAGGATTATTAATCCATTTCTTAGGGGAGATTCTCATTTCCTTGACTCTTATGACTGTTTCATTTCTAGCACCTTAACCAGTGGAAAAAAGTGATCTTTGAAAGCCCCATCTTCAGCTTGTATTCCTTTATCACAATTGATTTTCCTAGAATTACCAGCTTCTTTTAACACCTTACTCTTATGACAAGTAAATCTACTCATAAGCTAATTGTCTTGTGAAACGCCATACATCAAACAGACTTTGCATTCTATCAAGAATCCTCTATTAGTAAGGTCCTACAAAGAATATTTATCCATCTCCTACATTCAGATTGTTCATGAGATATTGACACACTCAGAAAAAAATAATTAAAGGTATCAACATTCAGGCACACAAGCATGTCTTCATGTTGACAAGAAGACGTAACCTGTTCTGTTTTTGTCTGCTGACTAAAATCTTTTTAAATAACACTACAATAAGCCCTTGATTGGGCAGTATCAATACAACACCCTCCCCTTCTTGAGCAGCTACAGAAAAAGAAATAAAACTTCCACAAAAAAAATAAATACATAAAAAATTGCTATAGCCATTAAAAGGAATAACAAGTGATTAAAAACCAGGTTTGTTAACAAACTCTGACCCTGCTATTACTTTTTACTGCTCTGCTCACTAAGAGTTTTTAAATAGCAGTACACTAAGTCCTTGAATGGGCAGTATCAGTACAACATCCTCCGCTTCTTGAGCAGCTACAGAAAAAAAAGTTGCTCTAGCCTTTAAAAGGACTAGCAAGTCAAAAACAGCCAGGTTTGTTAACAAACTCTGAATTTAACTTGGTAGTTTGGTATAGCATTATTATGCATGTATTAGGGAAGAGTGTGGGCTGATTTAAGGCATGGTTGTTTGAGTTGTACATGTTTGTAGTGGAGTTTATTCAGAGTATTTGACAGTTTGTTATTGATTAAAGCTGTTGTCATTAGCATTGTTGTTCATATGATTGTCATAAACATTAATTAGTTTCATTTGGAGTATTTATATTTCTATTTTGGAATGTTATGCATTGCTTCTGTTTGACCAGATGTGATTTAGTTTTGTATTTGCTGTGTATGCCTGCTTTGGCAGGGTTTTAGAGAAAATGGCAGTTTTATATAAAGTCTTGTTAATAATGGGAGTGCTGGTTGTAATGAATCTGGTTTTGAAGTTTTAAGACAGTGAAATACATGTGGGTTGGGTAGGGTAGAGGTGTGGTCTTCCAGGGTGTGGCAGGTCTCAAGAGACTATTTCTACAACAAAAAGTTATGATGGGCAGCCCTGTCACTGAGGCCTAGGATTATGTGAAAGTCCATGCCACTGCCTTGGGGAATTGTAGATGCAAAGGCTGAGACCAGTGTTTGAGCTGGATTGCAAGGGGCTTGATGACCATGACTGAATCCCCGCAGTAGTCTGCAGCCCTTGTTAATGTTACCTTTTTATCAAGAAAATAGCTTCTTTAAATAGGTCCTTCTGCCCACCGACCATTGAGCCTTCCCAGTCATACATGGGCCTATTCAATTTTTGGCACTGAGGATCATCCCCTGATCCACCAGTGTGGGAGCCTGTATGGAGGGGGGGGGGGTGCAATCATCCAAACATAGATATTGGAAACATCCCAGCAATGAGAGTATTTTGAATTTAGGGCTCTAATTTCATGGTGACATGCATAGTTGCAGGAACTACCAGTGCTCCTGTCATGTCCATGTATGTATACTTCACATGCAGAATAGGAGCTACTGTTACTGGCTTGGGCAGCCACAATGCAAGCCTCTCCTTTCTTTGACTCCCACTTCTGTGTCATGAGACTTCCATCCCCTGTCACCAGAGTGGCAGACAAAGCTGGGTTGGAGTTCTCTCCCTTCTCCTTGCCAGCACTGTTAGTTGCTTGAGCTGCTAATCAAATCTAGGTCACTTGGCCAAGAATCCTCTATACCACTTATGAATAAGGAGGTATGCATATGAAACTGAACTTTACCAAGCCTGTCCTTGCAGAGGGAGCCTTTGTTAATATGCACTGCAGGCTAGTCCTTTGTAGGCTCTCGGCCCAGTTTAGGAATGCTACTGAGAGCCTGATGCAGTTTACAGAAGGAATGCTTGTAGGGGAAGAAAGGTGTATCACATCCAAAGAATAAATACTGCATAGCAGTTTGGAGAACATGCATGATAGAGTAAAAAAGCTATATCAGTACCTGAATAAAAGAATTAAAACAGTGGACAAAGTCCTTGAACATGTACAGCATACGCTTTATTGACATTAAGGGTGTAGCCAGACAAACAAGTGTATTCATATGAGAACATTTTTCATAAAAGCCTCTTGGAAAACTAGCTTATAAACATCAAGAGATATCAAATATCTAAACTGATGCTTGGAAAGTTAGCATTTACACAGCTTGTGTAGTCATCAGCTTAATTGTTTGAAAAACAACATATTTGAGATTGTGAGGCAACAGCTTTAAACTTTAATGAAATTGTGCTTGTAAGGAAACTCAGGAAATTATGTCACAATGATTTTTATCTGTAAGACATATGAAACTTCATGGTAAATAAGTTACAAAGGCACACCAGTTAATGTTTAAACTTGGACCAATAATTCACATGTCATGCAGTATCAATGATTAGGAAGCAAGAGTAAAAATGTTACAAAGTGTTACAAAAATAAAAAAAAATAAGTAAAAACAGATAATGTTTTAAAATGTGGACTTAAAGCAGCATTATTTTCCATCTGAACAGATTCAGTTTCATGATGCAATCAATACTAATGTTTTATCATTCCCAGATGGAAGACCTGTATACAATCTGAGTTGCGATTCCAACTTTTCCTTTTTGAGAACAGTATTTGGTTCACCACCTCTGAGATTTTTATCAATTGAATCCACAGAGGAAAAATAAATGATTTTGTAGATATAAGACACTGCACTGAATGCTTGAAAAGTGCATTTTCTACTAATGTCGTTTTACTTGCATATGTGGATCATATGTATGTTTTGATAACTTTCTTGTGGTCTTAACCCTGTAGAAGCCATTGCAACTAGCAGGAAGAAGCTAGGTAAACAACCATAACTGAGTTGCAATTAAAAGTGCTGTGTGTGTTGCCAGAAGCATAGGAAGAAAACATGTAAAGTCAAGTGGAAAGGTCTGAAGGTATAGCGTGTATACCCTTTTGCTATGGGAATAGAATCCTAAAAGGCTGGGATATTTTACAAATGTAAAATAAAATATATAAATAAATAAATTGTCCACCAATGCTCAGAAGTGTCTGGACTGAAAGGTATCATGGATTAGTAAGCCACTTTCTGTCCAGCAGGCAAACAAGGTAAATTACACTTTATTTACTTGGCTGTTTCAACCTAAATTCTAAATACAAAGTGCAATCACTTTTTTTTACATGTTTGAGTAGGGTACTGCATTCCTTGTACAAAAAAAAGGGGAGGGGGGGCTTGTGCACAAACTGCTATTTTTTCCTGCCCTGGGAATAATAGTCTAACTCCCTCACAAACAATGTCCCCACATTTACTTGTACTTTGGGTAGTGCAAGTCATAAGAATGGTACGTTATTGCTTCTCTCTCCTAACTCATCTTCCCTGCTGATAGACCACAACCAACATTAAGAACACCTGTCTTCCTACTACAGCCTACCAAAGGCAGAGGTTATTAACTAATACTGGTTTCTGCCACTCAGTACTAGTATGATAACTAGTTCTGAGCAGCAGAGCATAGGCATTTTGTTTAAAGAGCTTGTTAGAACACTTAAATACAAATCAGTTATGAAGTATGGTTAAACCCTTGAGATTGCTGAGGAAATCAAGCTTTTTAACTTTTCTGAAGTTGGAGCAAAGAAGCAAAATTCTCTGGCATGGTATTAGCATGGTAAAATGCAGGTCCTTTCAACCTTCAGTCAGTGAAATAAAATATGTGGCCATGTCTGGCCTGTTAAATAAAAGAACAATAAAGTACAGAGACCCTCAGAATGTGGAGAAACCTCAAGCAGTATATAAGGTATCTGCCTTTTTTAAAAAAATGTTATAAAATCTGTGGTTACAACACCTTTTGAGTGTATTGGGCTCTTTTGTTTTTAGGAAGTATAGCTAAGAAGTAAAGGAAGCTGAAGGGATAAAATGACTGTTGACATAAAAGATATTTTAGTCATGTTTACGTATTTAGTTTTGCTTTGTTTACTGGGTGGATGGTGGACACAGTTTTCAGATATTACTCAGCTGTTGCAATAGGAATATGCATAGGTTTATTTACAAGGAATTGGGTATATGAATGCCAGGGTTGGGTGGCCTAATGGTTAAGGTGCTTGCCTTGCAAACAAAAGGTGCAGGGTTTGAGTCTCACAAGGGATAAATGGCTAGGCTTAAAATGTCTCGCAAAGGCAGTTAGCTTAGTACTAACCTATGAAGGTACAATACCCCATTCGGGTATCATTGAAAAACTCATCAGCTTAAATGTCAACCCATACATCACAAGATGGGTTGCAAACTGGCTGAGTGACAGAACCCACAGGGTCAGAGCTGCTGGCGCCATGTCAGACTCAAAGCCTGTCACAAGTGGTGTCCCACAGGGCTCAGTCCTGGGCCCACTCTTGTTTGGCATCTACTTTTCCGAAGTACAAGCAAACACAGGAGGGTTATGGATGACAAAGTTTGCAGATGACTGCAAACTGGGCGCCATAGTAGAAAACACATCTGACACAGATATCCTTCAGAAGGGTCTCACAGAAACGGATAACTGGTGCCAGAGCCACGGCCTAAAGTTAAATGCCAAAAAATGCATAGTCATACCCTTCGGGAAAAACAAGGTTACCCCTAGCTACCAAATAGGTGGAAATCCACTGAGCACAGAAGAAGTTATCAGGGACCTGGGGACCCAGGTTGATAGTAGTCTGTCATTCGACACCCATGTAGCTAAAGTAGTTAGGAAGACCTTCTACATTGCCCACCTTATCATGAAGGGATTCTCATCTAGATCAAGGGAGGTCATAGTCTCCCTTTACTCATCACTCATCAGACCAATGATTGAGTACAATGCCCCATTCGAATGTATCTGACCCGACACTTGCAGCAGCTGGAGAGGCCACAAAAGTTCCTCACCAAAAGGATAAAGGGTCTCAAAAATCTGTCCTATGCTGCCCGACTGAAAGAACTCCAGCTCTATTCAGTCGCAGCTTGCTCAGAGGTGACCTTTGCCTAACATACAAGGCCATGTCAAACCCAGATTTGATGAATATGCTTCACCTCAAAAATCTAGATCCATCAGAGCCACAAGGGCGGAGACTTAAACCTTGACACGGCTATTAATAGGACGTGCTGGAGGGATAGATTCATCACCCAAAGACTCCCTATGCTGTGGAACAAAATCCCGGTACATGTGAGGCAGAGCACCTCGCTGGCCTTGTTCAAGAGAAATCTTGACCAATGGATGGGAGATCGCAGATATACCCCAGGGATTACCTCAGTGTCACTGCTCAACAGAGGCACAGCAAAATAATGGGTATAGTTCCCCATACTAAAGGGGTGGCGTAAGCCACAAAACGATGGGCTAGGCTTGTAAATGCCCTCGGGCAGATAGCCTAGTATGAACCTATGAACCTATGAACCTATGAACATGTGATATAAGAACAAAGCATTCAGTCTTTCTCATTGCCTATTTTATATTTATTAGCAGAACATATTGCAATTGCTTATCAGTCGGTAGCAGTTTGTGTTGATTATTTGCCTTTATAACATATGGAGTATGTACCTGGAATCCAGATTACAACATCCAAAGCTGTAATTGTATTAACGGGTTATTTTAGCAGTCATTTAACATGTGACCAGTGTTACGTATCCCTTTAAGTTACCCCTGGATAGTTATATCTGGTGAATAAAATAACATAAAGATCTAGCTACATGGTGTAACTTGATATATGAGATGAAAGTGCACATATCTCAGTTAACTGATTTATTCTACAATTATTATTATTATTATTTAATTTACAGCTCAATGAGCATTCAGATTTGTTATGGGCATCCCTATCCCCAGACTGGTTTGGTCCTGGGTTGTAGGGCATGAGAGGTAGATTCTTGAGGCTAAGTAAATATCTTATTTTTTATTTAATTCATATAATTAGAGCTAATTATTTATGATGAAAATCCTATTTTGTTCATTAACATTATTGGACAGTCTTGTTTAATATTAATATGCACTTGGGCTTCAGACCAGTTGTTTTACATTAGGAAGGTTTGTGGCAAGCACTGTGGTGGCAGGACAGGTAGCTTTCATCCTTCTAAGTTGGGAACTGCTGATTGAGAGCCCAGTGTCCAAGGGTATTAGTTCTGGTTTAGGCACTTGGGCTTCAGGCCAGTTATTTTACATTAAGAAGGTTTGTGGTCTGCACTCTTGTGGGAGAAGAGGCTGGACTCTGCCCTTCTGAGCTGGGAATTTCTGGTTAAAGGTTTATAGTGCCTGAATATTTGAACTGTATCTTACTGAAATTGGTACACCTTGTTTGCTCTAGCATAGACTAGATCCAGGCCTGCTGAATCTAGCTTTGTTTATATGCTTGTTGTTTGTTTGCTTGTTATTTCCCCTGGAAGCTAATTCCACCTAATACGCGGCTTCTCAGCGCTTCTGTGGATCACTAGAGATATCTGCATTGCTTACTTTACTAGTTCCTTGTTTCACTTGAAAGAAAGTTACTGTTTGTCGTTTTTGCATTTAGTTACTTGTAACACATTGCACTCAAGTTACCTGGTACTTGCTCACTATAGCAATTATATAAGTCAGCACTAAAAATTAAACGCACTACACCCTCACTCCCCACTGGCCCTTGTTTTCAATTATTAAGGAATTCCCAATATTATTCTAGCATGTCCAAATGTCAGTTGTCAATCTCCTCTCCGGTCCAGCTGGTGAATCTGGGAATCTTGAGGCAATGTTATAACTGCCTCATGTACACAGACAACCCTCTCCTCCTCCCACATAACACAAATACTTGCGAGAGATGCAGCTATTTAGCCAAACTGGAGGCTGAGCTCTCTCAACTCAGGACTGGCAAGACCAGACAGGAGGAGAAGGCAACTACACACACCACAAAACCAGCCTCACATAATGCTACCACACCACTGAATCAAACACATAAACACACAAAGACATACTCGGAGGCTCTGAGTAAAATTTACCTAAACAGCAGAGGCCTCCAAAGCAGACACCCAAACAACTGCTACCTCAAGACACCCCACAAGCAACACATAAACCACAAAAGCAGTGTGCAAAGCAGTCACAGCCCTTAAGGCCAAATACAATACCAAACATACTTGTCATAGGTGACTCCATAGTCAGACACACTGACGTCCCACTCACCAGGCTGAACAAGGAGAGGGTCACAGTAAGCTGCCTATCGGGCGCTAGAATCCGCCACATAACACAAGCACTCTGGTCACTCCACGGCAAGTACAAATATGACACAGTCATTGTCCATGCTGGTGTGAATGACCTGAGACGTACCTCCCTGGACTACATGAAAAGAGACATAGAGGAGCTCTCTGATTATGTAGCCCAGGCAGGTATGACCCTGACCCTGAGCAGTATCCTTCCTTCACCAAGAATGATGCCACAATATAGAGACAAGATAATCAGCTTTAACAATTGGCTTAATGTCTGGTGTCATTCAAAGGGGATCCAGTGTCTGTCTGCCTGGGATGACATGCTTGACAAGCCACGCTGCTTCAAGGGACGGCTTGCACCTGTCACCCTGGGATTCCGGATATTGGCCAGGGCTCTTGCCACCCCCATAAGGCAAGGCTCAAATTCTAAACCTACCACCCTAGAAAACAAAAATGGGAAGAAACTGAGGGTAATGCTGCTCAATGCCAGAAGTCTAAATCTCAAAATGCACGCACTCGAGGCCCTTCTCAGTATGGAGAACATTGATGTCTGTGCTGTAACTGAAACCTGGTTCAAGGCTCCTGAGAGCACCCTGGCACTATTAGGTTTTACCTCATATCATGCGTTCCAGCCCCAAAACCCGGACCACACCACAAAAGGAGGGGTGTATCCATATTCATAAAGGATACCCACACCTCCAGGTTGGTGGCAACGAAGCTTTGGAAACCATCCAGGTGCAACTAACCATAGGCAAAACTTCTCTACAAATTGTAGCATGCTACAGGCCACCCTCTCAAACTCAGGAACCCCACACAGCCTTCCTGAAGACACTGGAGGGTATAAATGTATCTCCAAACACCATCATATTGGGTGACTTCAACTACCCGAATATAGACTGGGAACATTACTCAACCCCTAACTTTCTAGCCCAACGGTTCCTGGAGTTCATAAATTCAAATGCCATGGAACAGCTAGTCACTGTTCCCATGAGAGGAGAAAATATACTAGATCTCATTATCACAAACATGGGGACAAAATGCTCCACACCAGAAGTATATCCCTCATTGGTGAGATCTGATCATAAACTAATCTCACTGGAAATCCACATCCCGCCCCCACCCCAAACAAAAGACCACAGTGAAGAACTTCTCTAAAGCAAACTTCACACTACTCAAGACTGGTGTGGTATCCTTCAAGGCCCCTGAGCCAGTGGAAACCACAACCCAAGCTGCAGAAGCCCTTACAAATGCCTTCTATGAACACCTCCAGGACTGCATGGATCAGGCAATCCCAAATAAAACCAAGACTCTTTCCACAAAGGGCAAACGTCCAGTCTGGTGGACCCCAGCCATTAACAAACTTTACAATAAGAGGAGAAAGCTATTACATGATAGAACAAAATCCATAAAAGGGAAGTCACCCCTGATCATTATTAGTAAAAAAATACGAGCACTCATAAAATCAACTAAGGCCAATTTTGAGAGAAAAATTGCCATGGAGTCAAAGGACAATCATAAGGCCTTTTTCAGCTATGTTAGGAACCTGGGTGGAAACTCCCAGATATGCTCAGAATTAGTCCAAAATGATACAAAAATCACTGAACCCACAGACATTGCCAACATACTGGCAGACAGGTTCAGTGCAAACTTCACCTCCCTCTCCCCCCTAAAGGAGAGATAACTATCCCAGCAGAGTGTAGCCTCCCGGACATCTCAAATGCGCAGGTGAAAGCTGCTCTCTAAAGCTAAAAACACAGCATCAATGGGACCGGATGGTGTCCCCGGCTGTGTGCTACACGAGCTAAATGAGGAATTAAACCCGCACATAAGGCAGCTGTTTAATCTCAGCCTTACCACAGGATACGTGCCCAAGGAGTGGCGTACGGCAACTGTAGTCCCACTCCACAAAGGCGGTGCCTCTACGGACCCTGGTAATTACCGCCCCATAAGCTTAACAAGTCTAGTCTGCAAAGCTATGGAGAGGATCATAATGGAGCTCATAAACAAAGATATAGGGGACTTGCAGACATTGGACCCGATCCAGTTTGGCTTCATCAAGGACAGATCATGCCTTTTGAACTTGGTCGACTTCTTCGAAACAGTCACCAAGGCCATTGATGAGGAAAAGGCAGTCCATACAGCCTACCTTGACCTTGCAAAGGCCTTCGACACAATACCCCACACGGGTATTGTAGAAAAACTTACCAGCTTAAATGTAAACCCATATGTCACAAGATGGGTTGCAAACTGGCTTAAGGACAGAACCCACAGGGTTAGAGTTGCTGGCGCTATGTCAGACTCCAAGCCGGTCACAAGTGGTTTCCCACAGGGCTCGGTCCTTGGCCCCCTATTGTTCAGCATCTACTTCTCAGAAGTACAGGCCAACATGGGAGGACTTTGGCTG